>NC_073695.1:126089979-126125758 GCF_029784165.1 Wyeomyia smithii | reverse complement strand
ATATTATATATACAGAATACTTGTATAGGCAACAAGTTAATTATTTTTCCTATTAATTGGTATTTCTATGATAGTGACCATAATTCTATGCTAGTTATTTTCAGCACTGAGCTTTGTGTTGTGTTTATTTGTAACATGGGGGGACTGACCAAAATTTATGTTTTTCTCATCAATTAAGCAACAAAAAGCTTTTTCTTACAATTTTTCGAGAGCACCGGGTATGTGAAGAAGTTTTTGAAAAGCAAAAAGTGATGAGAAATTACATGGGGCTGTTATGCATTTATGGGCAGTTCATGTGGGCATTAGTATTTGTATGCTGTGGTTTATGACAGGTGTATGTGGTCTTTTGTGAAATGTTCATGGATTATTGTGTATGGTATTTGTACGTTTGGTGTGTGTTACATACTGTGGCTGTGGCAGAATTAAATCTTTATACCCATCATAGTCCCACGGCAAGCCTACGTTTGTGCACTCAAGCACATACGCTTTAACTTTTTTACTGTGCCGAAACATTCAGCTTATATGACCGAAAGTTCGGCTAGATTTGCCGAGAGCGCAGTCAAATGCGTACTGTTTGTGCCATGTCAAAAAAATATTGTGTGAACAAAAAAAAATGCGTACCGTGATTTTCGGCCTAAAATGACATGTCAAATACTGGTTTCTCGAGAATCTTGGCAAAATAGATTCAGCCGAGATGGTTGCCGAGCACTCGGCTGTCCAAATCTGTTACAATTCACTTTCTTCTAGTTGCTTTTTACTTCCCAGCTTCGGGTCGTTACTTTGGTCTCCTGTAGAAAATTCAATCGGGTGGACTTTCAACCCACCTATACCGTTGGTCACTGAGCGAAATTCACAGATTATACACTAATACTGAGCGGAAACAAGTCAAAAGGACTTATTTTAACAAATAACAGCTTGAAAATTACGAGACCATACAATAGTTTTATTATAATTATTTTCGCGGAAAGGAAGGGTTAGTATGAATAATTTTACTTGCGCTCTTTTTCTTTTTTCACGGTAAAACGTCCGTCTGGCACTCCGCTCGCTGGGGGTGTAGATTTTGATTGGGTGGCTTGGCTGCGTTGCTGTTTTAGATATGCGGTGGTTTCGCTGGTCGGATCCGGTCTTCTGGCCAACTGGGCGTTATGGTATCGGACGCAGCGGCGTCGGTGGTCACCGGTGGGGCGTCACAAGGGTAGCACCGGCTTGTCGATCGCTGGATAATCAGCTGGCGGGTAACCCGGAGGGTGTCACTGTTGCACTATGGATGACTTCAACTGGCTTCAACTCGCCTTTCACCACAGCCGCGGTTTTCAACGACGCGCCAAAACTTAGCGTACAAAATGACCTTCCAATTTGGCCACAAAAGGTCTCACTTAGGGCTTTATTCCGCCAAAACTTCGACACTGGATCTTTAACGCGCGACTACACTCCTCCGGGTTATAATCAAAAATTCTTCCGCATATTTGGTATCCGACCTTTTTATTTACAACCTGTCCGCTTTCCATCGTAGACCCTCCCTGCCGCGAAGCGCACCACCCCGTTGTTTGTACCCGACGACTCGAAGCTTTTATAAACTTATCGTTTAGTTTGGTGCCAGGGTTTCATTTATCATTATTTGATTTTTTTAAGAACAATTTATTGATTTGACCTAATCTACGACTTGTTTTCTCCTAAATTTAAATTTTATATGCATGCAAAATACAACAAAATAGTTTAAATAAATAATTCATATAAACAAACAATAGAAATAATTTATATACAAAAATTAAGCAAAATGACACCAAACGAGGCTATTAAACAAAAATTAAACAAAACTCAAACATAACAATGGAGTATGTATATGGAAAATTTTTGCTTGGACATTTACTGACAATTATTTATACGCGTAAACAAACAACAGGCATCGTCAAACACAAATTGTGGACCTGGCACTGCGGTTTGCTAACACAAAAAAATACAATATAAATAGGAGTAAAGATCAAGCTGGCTCAGCGACCAAAGGATTTTATTGTGACCGTTAAAGAGTTTGGTCTCAAATCTCGGCACAAATAATGCCGAGATTCGGCGAATTTTTTCAAGTGTGTAGCACTCAGTGGTACCGTTCTCGGCAATAAATTACCGAGACCTGGCAAAAAAATTTAAGTGTGCAGATGACAAGTCGACTCACGCTGCTTTATTTCAACTCTAATCTGATTAGGATCTACTCAGTTTGGTATTCTTATGCAAAATGTCAAAAAGTGAGTTATCGGGTACTGGATGATTGAGTAACATTTACCCAAATTTTCATAATCACCATGTTTACTCAGTTTTGAGTTATTATCCATGATCTTTACTCACCCCTGAATATATGTATATGTCAAAAGTTTTCAACAGCGATATTATCTGTTTCCGAAGAACAATTGGTGTCGCTTTTTATTCGTTTGCTAGCAGTAAGTATTTGATCTTTCATCAAATCAATAATTTCCTAATCAATTACATTACAAACAACATGTAACAATATTCCATAACAATTTCAGCCCAACATCATTATTGCAGAGGATTTGAAATCATAAAAAAACATCTCTTCAAAATGAACAACCGCATGTTGTGTGTCCTGCGATGCCGTTTTAAGTCGGGCTTTTATTCGTGATAATGAACGGAAACATTTGTATCGATGTACAGTGCCCAATACATGCAATCGATACAATTTAAATCCTTCGCAGTGTTTGGTGACGGATGATGACGGATTTTCTGCTGTGCGTACTGTACAAAAACATGAGCCACAGTTCACGGGCAACTGTGAACCGGTTGGTTGCCGCATTATATAAAGGCACGTGAATGATTTAAAACTTTTATAATGTTTCGATGAAAAATAAATCTATGATTTTGATTGCTCTGAATTTATTTTATTTATTGAGTCAGATTTACAAAAACCAGAAATCATCAAATTTCCAAATTTAGGCAAACTGGGTAACTTGTACTCATTTTCGTTAATTCCTGGTTTGCATAAACAGAGTAGATTCTACTCAGTTTTTGACGTATGACGCCCTTACTCAGAAGTGAGTAACCGTAAAAGTACTCAAATTAGAGTACCTCCACTTTTTTCAAAAATGGGTCATATCTAACTCACTTTAGAGTAACAAATAATGAGCGTGCTGGATTTTGGACGAGTAGCTCGTCTGCGAAACTGCTCGACCCGTTCGTGACTCAGCTCTCATCAACTCAAGCTCCACTCGTGTCCCCTAAGACATTTTACTAGCCTCGTCACTGGACTGGAGGCGAGTTGCTGGCCTGGTTTCCTGTAATAGACCCCATTAAACATCAAACGCTTATACGTGTAAGTTTTGTGTGCGGTGTAGAATTAGATTTATGTGTAGCATCACACAACCTCCTAGCTGGTCTCGAGGTACGATGTTGACCTGATCAGCCACTCGTCGTATGTTGTATGTGGAATGTATGTTCGAGCAGCGTTTTAGAGAAGATTCATAAATGACGTAACATTCGAGGGGGAAGGAGGGGTTGGCAGTTTTGTGACGAAATGTGACGAGAAGAAGGCAGGGGGTGCACAGTGGGACGACTTCATACAAAGGCTGGCCAAGCAAAAAAAGTCTCGATAAATGAGACAGAAACATGGTATTTACATAATTTCAGGGTGCTGAACACGAGTCTGGTATCCATTTTTTATTTGGGGCCGTCCATAAAGCACGTGATTCCGTTTTTAATGATGTTTTGACACTTTTGCTCTTAATTGTTTTTTATTAAATAGTATTATATGATTTTTTACTAAAAATAGTATATATATTTGCATAATTAACTGATTACAATATGTATTGATATCGTAGGGTTGTAACATGCGCATCCACTTGGTCTCAGCATAATGCTACCACGTTGATTGCGTGGAATGCATTGAATATTTTGAAACTTCGTTCGGAAAGTTCGCTTAATTAGTAGGTTAACACTGATGCTCACTTGATTTTTTTCTTGCATCCTATAGCATTTTTTCTCAGCTTTCCTATGTCTCAGATCGAAAATCGGTAGTTGCGAACACGGCAAAAATTGCATTTTTCTGATATATTCCAAGATGGCGGCCAAATTCTTATCACTCCTAATGAAAGCCCTATTATTCTTCTTTACAGAAAAGTGCTACTTGTAATAAGTTCAATAACAAATTTCGGAGATATAGCTCAAATAAAACATAAAGAATTGTTAAAATTTCCACTTTTCCGGAAACTATTTCACCCCTTGGTGACCGAGGGGCCAAAAAATTCAATCAAACAAAAATGGCATAATCATTTGTTCTCTAATCCTACACGCAAAAGTTGAAGTCTTGTACAATCATTGTGTCTTCCCGATTCGCACAAATGTTGCACAGAAATCGCACAATAAATGTGTGAAACGCATAACGCAACAGTTGTATTGCGAATACATTGTCATAGAATGAAATCAGAATATGTATCATATACCGACACTTTATTTCTCACGTCGAGTGTATTAGTGACTAGACTAGACACATCACATACAATTTGCAGGTTGCTCTTTTGCTTCTCTTTCGGTTCGGATTGCGACGCGCAAGGCGATATCTCGTTGCTTCACGAAATGAGCGAGACACCCGTGCTGTACATACTTGATACCAGTGTTGTTAGTCTCACTCATACTGTCGGTGCGTGCTTGCTGCTATTCAGAGGAATGCATGAAGAAGAAAAAGTATCTCGAAAGCGTGTGTGAAAAAGACTTGAAAAGCGTAGCATATGTCTCGTCCTCAAGCAGAAAGAAGGAGAATGGATTTGCTTCTCGCTCGCTTTGCAATGCTGCTTGATACCAGTTGAAACTGTTTAGGTGTAGTAGTTTGGAGCTGCCAAATACATTGGAGAAACGCTAGAGCAATGATTGCGTTATGCCCAACACGCAATCATTGTACTGGTTCCGAATTACATCAACAAGTGCGCTAAAAACGCACAATTTTGTCTGGTTTCGCACCATCCAACTTTTGCGTGTAACTAATTTGTGCATTTATATCAAATTCTAGAGATCTTGTGCACCTAGTGGCCTGGTTCAGCGAGAATTGCTCATATCTAGTTATTTAGCTACTACTCTCTTGAGCCACTTCGGTCATCATACCTGTAGATAATACTGCGGTTTGATTCATACTGCTGAACTGAAACATCGATTTGGTCTAACCCGAAACAGCGGAAAAATATGCTTACGTAATTATTTTACGGCCCCTAAACTCCAATATTGTAGCTTCACAAGCAAAAAAGCGTTGAGCAGAAGTTGTATTTGTTAAGACTTGACACATTTTCATTAATCATTGTAAGAAATAATAAGAGTAAAACAATGACAACACGTATTATTCAAAATTTTCAATGATTATTTTGTGATTTTTACCCAAATTTATATGTTTTCCTTTACTAAAAACTTGATTTAAATCATTTTATCGATTTATACAAAAGAAAGGATTCTTGCCATGAATTGTGTGAGTCTTCGAAACCAATGGTGTAATAAAACGATTTGTTTACAATTTGTTAGTTGCGCCCTAAACGCGAATCGCTCCGGACTTGTTCTTATAAGCTCAGCTGTTATTTATTCCCAAAAAAATGTATGATGTTCATGATATTTTACAGAACAATTCTCAAAAGAAAATTGTTAAGTTTAATGAAATTTATTTTATCAATATTTATTCATTTGTATTTTAATTTGTAAATAAATTGGACTAATTTTTTATTGTTATAACGCGTTTAGGAATGAAAATAATCTTTTTTTACACATTTCATGCATTTGTTTTCGCACACTAGCCTTACTAACACGCAGAGAATCCTGAGTAAGAATCCCCAGGATACCTTTAACTCGGTGACGGAATCGTGAAAGGAATCGCAAACACGATCCGGAGGATTCCCACTCAGGATTGTTATTCAAGAATCCTAGAGCCATATACAGGGCATTCCTGAGAATTCTTTTTTCAGGAATCCTTTTCAAGGAAGCTCACCAATCCAATGTGAGGAATCCTAGAGGATCTATGCGAATCGTATGTGTTCGTCCGGGTAGCCATCTGGTTTTCCAGGTTTTGGTTCTGCTCCTGAAGTATTACTATGCTGGCATCCTTCGTTTCTAATTGACCTTGGAGCTGGCGATTCTCTGCCTTCAAATTGCAAACTTTATCAATCCAAACAAGATGATGTGACTGAGAACACTGTATAGATGTACAGTGATGATTCGCTCGTTGGATGTTCGTTAGTTGGAGGTTCGTTAGTTGGGTGTTCGCTAGTTGGGCTGTCACCCAACTAGAAAGCACTCTAATGTCAGAATTCAACGTCATTCAAATGCATTTCAGGGGTCCGAAAAGTGAAAAAAAAATTTATTAAAATAAAATTATATTGTTTATTGTTGTAACAAATGTTGTTGTATGGCAACACAGATCGTTCTGTTTTTTTCATTTATTACAAATGATTTTATTCAGTGCATTCCTTTTTCTGACATTCTTTCTATATATATTTTCTGCACACACTTTTATTGATGTAACCTTATAAAAATGTAACCGCGTGTTTCCTTCTTCAAAACGAATAAAATACAAAATCCCAGTTATTATTAAATTAACTACGTTCTGTTCGAATGCTCCGAAATCTGCCACTGACCACCAACAGGTTATGGGCTCGGCGGACCAGACGGATGAAGAGTGCGAAATAGTTTTTTGATTAAATTGCTTCTGTTCGTTTTTTTTTTGCATAATGGCCATCGGTGAAAAAATGCTATCTTTCGCTAAGTTGAACGGCACGAATTACGGCAATTGGAGCTATCGGATGAAGCTGCTCCTTTTGAGGGAAGGTAATTGGGCTGTAACCGTGGAGGAGAAACCTGAGGTGGTGACTGCGAATTGGACCAGCAAGAACGATTAAGCGATGGCCGCAATTGGTTTGGCCGTAGAAAATTGACAAATTTCTTAAATACCAATATAGTTCACTTACGTGAAATTATGAAGACAAATTGAAAATGACAGAAGCGTTAGTCACCTTTTCGACCGCTAGGTGCGCCACTTCTGATTTTGTTCTGCACGACATGCGAAAAAGAGTAACTTTTAACAATAATATTACCCTAGTGGGTACACTGAAAAAAATGCACATTTTATTCTGAAGTGGACTCGGCCGAATATTTTATAATAATAAAGTTCGCCTATGTATGAGGCAATCCATGGGTGCTGTTCCACGGTTTGTACGTTTGTCGACCTCCGACAATATTTTGAGTTGTAAAATGGCGACTTCCGGTGTCTGGAAAAACTGCCGAAAATGACCAAATACCACCTAATATGAGTGTTTTTTAACTAGAATGACGCTCAGAGGCCAGAAATTGTCTCCAAATGCCAGTTGGAAATCCAAGATGGCGACTTCCGGTTTCTGAAAAACAGCGGCAAATGACCAAATATGGGTATTTCCGCGATTGTTATGATGCACTGAAGCCACAAATCGACCTCAGACAACATTTTGAATTGTGAGATGGCGACTTCCAGTGACTGGAAAAGAGACGAAAATGACCAAATACCACCTAATTTGGATGTTTCTTTAACCAGAATAACGCTCAGAGGCCAGAAATTGTCTCCGAATACCATTTTGAAATCAAAGATGGCGACTTCCGGTTTCTAAGAAACAGTGAGATATGACCAAATACCACCCAATATGGGTATTTCTGAAATCGTGATGGTGAACTGAAACCACAAATCGACCTCAGACAACATTTTGAATTGTAAAATGGCGACTTTTGGTGACTGGAAAACTGCCGAAAATGACCCAAAAACAACCAAATATGGGTGTTTCTTTGACCAGAATGATGCTCAGAGGCCAGAAATTGTCTCCAAATGCCATTTCGAAATCCGACTTCCGGTTACTAAACATCAGTGGCAGAAGACCAAATAACACTCATTATGGGTATTTCCGGGATTGTTATGATGCACTGAAGCTACAAATCGACCTCAGACAACATTATGAATTGTAAGATGACGACCTCCGGTGAATGGGAAACTGCCGAAAATGACCAAATACCACCCAATATGGGTGTTTCTTCAACCGGCCGATTTCCATCCAATGTGAGATGCTTCGATACCAGAATGATACGAAGGAGCTAGAATCGACCACAGACACCATTTTGAATTCTAAGATGGTGACTCCCGGTTTCTGGAAAACAGCCGAAAATGACAAAATAACACCTATTATTGGTGTTTCTTAAACCAGAATGACGCTCAGGGGACAGAAATTGTCTCCAAATGCCATTTTAAAATCCTGGGTGGTGACTTCCGGTTTCTAGAAAATAGCCTAAAGTGACCAAATACCACCCAATATGAGTGTTTCTTTAACCAAAATGATGCATGTAGCTAAAAATTGACCTCAGACACCATTTTGAATTGTAAGATGGCAACTTCTGGAAAACAGCCGAATACTACGACCAATAATTTCAAACGATATAAACAAATCGCAAGAAATCAATGAATTTGGAATGGTGAAAATTATTAAATTAAACACAAAAATAGGCGGGACGAAGTTTGCCGGGTCAGCTAGTAAATACATAAATATGCTGGTTAAAGCAAAGCTGCAAGTGATTAATACGAAGATTAGAACTCGAAAGCAAAAATTTTGGATGGATAAAAAAACAAAAAAAACTTTCAAAGCGAAGAAAACTAAACATTAAATAATAGTTCTTGCATAACAGTTGTTATCACTAATTATTTTTGTTTTGTTGAACACCTTTTATATATAATATAATAAAGCTTTTAAACCAATTACAACATTATATGTATCCATACTTAAATTGTTAAATTGATAGAACATTCAAGTGTTATCTAGGCTAAAAGTTGCACAACAACCATATACGACTATTGACAACCATTGTGCGGTTTCTCCTTTTATCTTCTCCACGAGTAATTGAAACCTTCATTTAATTGTACACTTCGTGGCCTGATCATTGAGCTTGAGCTTGACGGCCGCACATTTCGTAGTTGCTTCCCGTGATGGATCTGAGCTAGTGAAGTTACACAGGGAACCACGTTTATAGCAACTTGGGATTAGTTTACCATTTACACGTCATGGCCTGATTATTTGAATATTTCTTCTTAGTGCCTCGATAAGCTACATCACATTATATTATCAATATTTAACTCCCGGAATGGCGTTAGTTTTACATACCAACAATATACGCACGAAATCTGCAACATATTTTTTTTCTGTGAAAGTATGAAATTGAGTCAACTAAATCTAAAATTGAGTAAATTCAGTTTCGTGTGTGAAAATGTCGGTCACACGCTCACAGAAATTCAACAACAATGCACAGTGGTACAGTAAGGCAATGTAGGCGGACATGAGTTTTTCGATGCGATTTTGTGGTTTTAGAGTAAAATTTTTTCCAAGAACTTGTTTCTTATATTTAGTCTATTTTTTATGTGCAAATGAAAATTAGAGTGGTCCTCAAATCGACTAAATAAAAATACTAACTTTTTTATTTGCAGAAATAAATGTATACATTCATCGGCACAGTTGTAGATCAACTAATTTTAAGCAAATTTCGGTATTTCTTCACATTATTTATACAATATTTGTACTTTCATATGATACAAAAAAAAATTATTTATATTTGCCCTAAACGAAAACATCAATATATCAAAAGGGCCTATTTTTAAAATAGAAATAGTGAAGAGTCCATCTGTACAATATATCGACAATGTTTTTTCGTCAAAATTGGCGTATTTTTGAATAAAGTTACCGAAGAAAACTTTGTTTTTAAATTTGAATTGAAAAATAGAGCGAAAAGGCTTAGAATTAGTTGGTTTACAATTATTTATGCAAATAAAACCATGTTAGTTTGTTTTTATTTCGTTGATTTTAGGACCACCCTAATTTTCATTCGCACATAAATAGAGGACTATGTATAAGAAACAACTTTTTCCAAAAACTATGGCTTTAAATCGCAAACCAAAATCGCAACGAAAAGCTTATGTCCGCATAAATTGCCTTACTGTACCACTGTGAAATGAGTTTAGTTACCTTTTTCACCACAAGAGGGGGTGTTCCCTGTCTGTCTTTACGGAAATACATGAGATATTGGAGAGTGAACTATATTGTTATTTTAAGATATTTGCAATTGATCCACATAAGGAAGGCTAAATCAGCGATGGAGGCATGGAAAAATTTCATGTCAAACGTACGCTTACCACAAAAGTTTCACTCATGCGGAAAATCTGCCGTCTCCGACTTGAAAAGGGTGGTGACATGGAGGCACATATTGATCACCTCACAGAACTTTTCGAGAGGCTGAATGATTTGTAAGAAGAAAAAATACTCGATGACCACTGGCTTGTCGCCTTATTGTTCAGTAGTTTGCCTGAGGAATATGAAACGCTTGTAACTGCATTGGAGGCACGTCCAGATGAGGACTTAACCTTGAATCTCGCTAAAGGGAAGTTGCTCGGTGAGTTGCAGAAGCGGAAAAATCGATTCGCAGATGACTATGATTCGGAGGTAGTATTGCGTACTGGTGCTAATATTCATAGTGTTAAGTGTTTTTTCTGTAAAAAATCGGGGCACAAAAAGGCTGACTGTGACAAATTTAAGAAATGGAAAAAACACAGGAAAACCGATCCAAATGAAGTTCACAGTGTCGTTAACGTTTCGAAAAAAGATTGTCAATGGGCGTTCATTACTCTAGGTACCGAGCCAGCGGAACGGCTGTGGATTTTAGATTCAGGCGCTACGTGTCATATAGTGAATAACCGTGATTTTTTTGATAATCTTGACGAAACTGTTCGGGAAATTGTCTACGTAGCTAACGGTGCAAAAGTGATAGCAAAAGGCAGGGGGCACGGTATGATAAAAGTGTATGATGATAAGAATGTGAGTCGTGTCATTCCACAGTCGTGTGACATTTGATAACAAAGGAGCTGGAATCGCTCTTGACGGAATTGTCGGTGCATATGCCGATCTGAAATTCAATTTGTTTATTTTGCGAGTAAATGGTGAATCAGCATTACTGGCACAAAACGATAGTTACTGCGTTCACGATTGGCATCGTCGTTTAGGCCACAGAAGTTGCGACGCAGTTATCAAGATGCGTGATTTAGCAGACAGCTTCAAAGTGATAAAGTGTGAATGTAATGATATTTGTGAAGTGTGCATAGAAGGAAAAATGCATAAATGTCCCTTTCCGAAAGCGTCGAAGTCCAAGTCGTCCGCGCTGATGGATCTGGTGCACACCGATGTTTGCGGACCGATGCGAACGGCGACACTGGGTGGTCGAAAATATTTTCTCACCTTTATTGACGACTATAGCAGGTATACGGTTTGTATCTATTGCGGAGAAAATCGGATACATTGGACAAGCTGAAAGAAAAAATCGCCATCTCGTTGAAATGGCACGATGTATGTTGATTGATAGTTGATTGATGTTGAATGATAGCTTTTGGGGAGAAGCTGTGACAACGGCAAATTATCTACAAAATCGCTTACCGACTCGCTCGATTGAAGGTACTCCTTATGAACGTTGGTTCGGTCAAAAACCAAATTTGAACTATATCAAACCGTTCGGGATCGATGTTTATTGTCATGTACCTAAACAAAAACGAGACAAGCTTTGCGAAAAAGCTGTGAAGTTGAAGCTAATGGTGGTACAGTGATGAGTCCAAAGGGTACCGTTTGGTGGACGCTAATAGCGGGAGAGTGACGATAAGTAGGGATGTTCGCTTTCTAAATACATTCGATCCAATTATGGAAAATTCCGAAGATGGAATCGTCGTCCCTTTAGTTTTATCACCTCATGCTGTACCTGTGCCTGAAGATGATGATCCTGATGTATGGGTCGATGCTGAATGTGTTTCGGATGATGACGACCGTGATCCATTAGAGTTGCAGGTCCGACGATCAGAGCGATCAACCAAAGGTATTCTGCCGCAGCGATACGCTTGTGTAGCGGGAGAGTCAGTTGAAGAACCTCGGAATTACGCAGAATCTCAAGCCAGTGATCATAAAAATGAATGGCAGCATGCCATGTTAGAGGAGTTAGAATCTATAAATAGAAATGACACCTGGGAGATCGTTGACCTTCCACCAGGAAAACGGGCACTTGGAAGTAAATGGGTATATAAGTTAAAACGTGATGCAGATGGAAAAATAAAGTGCTTCAAGGCACGTCTTGTTGCCCAAGGTTTTAACCAGCTTTACGGAATAGAATACGATGAGATATTTGCACCGGTTGTTCGCTTGACTACATTTCGGGCACTTTTATCTGTTCTTGCAAAAAGGAAAATGACAGTGAAACAGTATGATGTAAAGCCGGCTTTACATCAGGAGGAGGAGATTTTTATACGGCAGCCTCCTGGATTTGCAGTAAATGGTTCGCACAACAAGGTGTGCCGTCTCAAAAGGAGTCTTCACGGCTTGAAGCAAGCGGCGCGATCATGGAACAATCGACTTCATGAAGTTCTAGTTAGGGCAGGATTTCAGAAATTCGATGCGGACCCTTGTTTGTATAGAAAAGTGATTGGAGTCAAGATTTGTTTTGTTCTTGTTTACGTCGATGATCTGATTATTTCAAGTGACGACAAAACCATCATTGAGGGCTTAGAGCACACATTGGAAAAGAATTTTTCTATCACTAGTTTGGGAGTTGTGCGGCAGTATCTTGGTGTCGATGTTGAACAGGATGCAGGAGGAGATTACTACATAAGTCAACAGCGTTACATTGCTGATGTTGTAGAGATTGTTGGTCTGGAGGACGCAAAAGTGTCACCGATTCCACTAGACACAGGATACGAAAAGCAAGAAGAGGATGGAATACTCTACCAGATAACCATGAATATCAACGAATAATTGGAAAGTTGCTTTTCATAGCTGTTAACTCACGCCCAGATATAGCTGCGTCTGTATCTATCCTTAGTCGAAAAACAAGTAAGCCTTCTCAGCGAGACTAAAATGAACTCAAGAGAGTGATACGTTATCTCAAAGGTACAGCAAGTCTGCGGCTTCGTTTGAGTAACAAAGACGAAAAAACCAGAGTTAATCGGGTATGCCGATGCTGACTGGGCGGAGTGTCGGGATGGGCGAAAGTCGAATAGTGGCTTCATTTTCCAGTACGGTGGTGGGACGATTTCTTGGGCGTGTCGCAAACAGTCTTGCGTTTCGCTCTCGACAGCTGAAGCGGAGTTTGTAGCCCTTTCCGAAGCTTCGCAGGAGGCACTTTGGCTCAAGCGTTTAATGGTTGATTTAGGGGAGAACGTGAAAATCATTCGGATGTTCGATGATAACCAAAGCTGTTTGCGGATGTTAGATTGCGACAAATTCAGCAACCGCACAAAGCATATAGATACCAAGTATTACTTTATTAAGGATTTTAAACACACTGGAGAGGTAAACTACCAATACTGCCCGAGTGAGATAATGCGAGCTGGTCTCTTGACGAAGCCGCTTTCAAGAATTCGGCTTGGAGAATTAAGAAAGCTATGTGGCATTGATGCTATTAATTTAAGTAACGTTATGCGTTGAGGAGGAGTGTTGTTGTATGGCAACACAGATCGTTCTGTTTTTTTCATTTATTACAAATGATTTTATTCAGTGCATTCCTTTTTCTGACATTTTTTCTATATATATATTTTCTGCACACACTGTTCTTGATGTAACCTTATAAAAATGTAACCGCGTGTTTCCTTCTTCAAAACGAATAAAATACAAAATCCCAGTTATTATTAAATTAACTACGTTCTGTTCGAATGATGCGAAATCTGCCACTGACCACCAACAAAAAATTTGTAAACATGTTTAGTTATTACGCTTAATCCACTCAGCACTAATAAGTTTGTTTCTCATCGCTATTAACTGGACGCTTCGTGCAGATCATCTCTGGCATTGGCATCGCGTAATTTGAAAAGTACATGTTATAAATTTACAACATTTTGTGTGTAATTTAGAGGTTTACTGTTCGGTTGTTTGTTCTTTTATTTCTTCAACGCCTTTACCGGAAATCCAGCGTAGCGATCCTCAATTTTTAGGCAAGAAGCAGAGTAATGTGCTTGCGCTTTATCATTTTACTTCTCGTTGGAATTTCTGTATGAAATATTGACCAAATACATAAAATATTTACTACAGCAGCAAGACAGATGAGCAAAGTTCATATTCTTTGGCATAGTTTTACTGCAATGAAATTAGGAAATTTTCCAAAGCAGGAAGAAAACAAACAATCGGCGCTCCCCTTTGAAAAATTTTCCCCGTTGTCAGTTCATCCAACTAACGAACACGATTCGCTAGTTGGGTAGCAGTTGTGTTCCAACCAACGAATTTCGGCTGTATCAACACTACTGTTTTGAACACCCCGTTCTGCAGTTGGGTCTTCCTGAAATGCGTTGGTTTCAATTTTTCTGGTTCGTAGACTTGTTCATTTTTTTGTGCTGGCGACTTGGCAAACGAATAGATGGAACAGCTACAATATACATACCACAATAGATCTACTACCAATGGTCGCAGTGGTTCAGTCTTCTACAGATATAAAAAAGCTACAATACTCAATAAACAATAAAAAAATAAATGTGCATCATAAGATTTATATACATTTATCTACCATCCGGTTCAACCGTGGCCGTTGGCTATTGCACAGATCACATCTGCGGAAATCACTGGGGTGGAACTGCAGTGAGCATACATAAACATTTTTCGTCTGCAATGAAACGTCTTGGCCTCAAAACTTGAGCCATTTCCTATTGGATGTCAGATTAGAAGGAAAACGGTGGAAGGAAACTAATTTCGAAGCAGCAGATGACGTGGCTAATGGTTTTTCCTCCTTCACAAATTTGCTCATGCAGTGCTGTACATGGCATTTACCCATTCTGTCAGTCTGTAAGCAAACATAACATTTATAAAATTATCAAATTTAGGTAGTATTTTATACTTACCTCACAAGCAGTAACAGGTACACAAAACGAATGTTTCTTTTCGATTCGATTTTTAAAGTATTTTAAAATCGACGATGGTACGCGAATTACATGAAATAAAAGAAAACACATCAAAGTGTATGTCAATCAAAAAATATTTATCACTTTGATCAGTTTTCTCTCTCGAATTATTACATTATTTTCTGATGACGAACAAAATGTCTGGTCTTTGGAAACTATTTTGACTTGTGTTAGTAAACATGTTCGGATACGGAACCATCGATCAAACCTTATAGACAGTGGTGGGCACCATTCCGCTAATTCGCTAATTAGCGACGCTAAAATTTAGTTAGCGATTTAGCGATTTCGCTAATTTTTGAGCTGGTCAGCGAAACTGTTAGCGTCGCTAAAATTTTGGCCTTCGAAACGCTAATCGCTAATTCGCTAAATTTTGTGGAGAAGCGAAAAAAGAAATATTTAGAAAAACTTTGAATTGCTGATGGCGTACGTAAATTGCTTCGAAAGATGAACATACTTTACTGCGAAAGTTACTTTTTTCAGTTTTTTTACCTTAGAATGGAGTTCCAGTTATCGTACAAGCCACAGGAGCATTTTGAAGAACAAGCACAAGGTCTAGATTGAATTTTTGGCACACCAAGAACTTTGGTAAATTGCAATGCGCTTGAAATTATGACAACTTTGGTTCTACTTTTTCGATTCAGATAATAATTTAATTTTCATGAAAACATTCCTAAGAGTATCTATTTTCAATGCAAGCTAAATAACTTTTGTTATTCTTGTTTTTACAAAATCAAATATGAATACCGTTTCGTGAACCTCTTACTGTAAATAGCTTTAAAAAGTAATTGTTTTCGTTTGTTTAACCAAAAAAGATCAAAGTGGTCCAAATCTTACAAAACACGAGCAATAAATATAGCGATATGACTATTTACATATTAAAAAGTTAGCGATTAGCGATTAGCGAAAGTTCCGCTAATGTGGGTTTAGCGTTTAGCGTTTAGCGATGATCGAGCTAAATTTTCCGGTTAGCGACTTAGCGATTAGCGTCGCTAAATTTTCGGTTAGCGGTGCCCACCACTGCTTATAGATTATCAACAGACTTTGAGTGCTGTGTTTGGTTTCAGTTGATGCTTTCGAGCCTGCCGTAATGAAACGCTACACAATGACGAATTCATTCATCGGGAAACCAATACATAGTAAAGCAAACGTTATGCACACTGATTTAACTCTATTTACGGCTGTATATCAACTTACGGCAAGCCGAAGATTCCCGCCGCTATTCTCGTGCACTATGACATCGGCCTAAGGCCAATTTTTCGCTTAAAAACTAACACACGCAAAGAAAGAATGGTACATGATATACAATACACTGCTGGCCTGGAACATTTTTTATTTCATTTTACCGCTATGTGCTTGGTTATATGAATGCGAATATTCTGGTTAAATTTTTGTGCCTACGCATGCGCATGGTTGCTATTTTGTAATTTTTTTTTATTAATACGTATTACGTGTCGCACTTGATGCTCCGTGAAATTTTATTCTGTCTAATGCTTCAATATCATATAAATTATGTTTGATGATTACAATTAAAATAAATTTAAGAACACGTATGCAGGCCGCAAACTAGCTAACATGCCAAACTTTGATTTTTTTGGTTTAGTTTCATTTTAAATTTAAGAGAGCTCTACTATTCTATATTAATAGGGGAACAACGGGCAACACGGACAGGGCGAGCAAGATGGATCGTTGCTCATTTCTATATAAACCATTGAAACTAACACAAATCAGTTATGCCAGTTACATACCAACAGAATCCTGGGAGTTTCGAGATATTATGTAGATTGAAACAATAGTTAGTTATTTGAGAAATAATCAAAATAAGCTCACTCTCAACAGTAAAGCAATGTGATGTAGTTTTGGCCGTGTCGAATTTAAGCTTCTGCTTCGGTAAAACTTCAGAAAAATATAGTTTTCAATGACATTGGAATAATTGAGCAAATTCGAGACACGTGGGTAAAGATGGTTAAGTGAAAAAAAATTTTTTTTTGGAAATCACATCGATCCAAAAAAATGTTTGCCTTTTGGGCAAGACGGTCAGACGTTGTGTTAGCTCAATGGGCAGTCTGAAAAAAAGACAATAGCACCATTTATCATTCTTTTTTCAGCATTCTTAGCATGCGATATGAGACCTGAAGTCATTAACTCTTATTTGAAACAAAAATCATCATTAAAAACATTGTTGAAAGCTGTAAATATACTACATGTGAATGATGTGAATGATTTCATCGGCGCAGCCGACGGTAAGCTTCAAACACGTGCTTTTTTGCGCAGCGCGTCGTCCCGTATAGAAAAGAAATTTGCTGTAGTCTTTCATAGGTCTGTCTTACCGGCACAGCTGCTCCGTTTCATATGCACGTTGTGAAATAGTGCTTTTTCGGGACTGTTTTTATTCTAGTGAAAACTAATATAAAATCACTCTAAGAAGGAAAAGTTTGCATTATTTTATTACTCATTATTTTTGCACTAGTCAATGTCGAATATTATGAATATCGTTGGTTGAAATGTTGTGTTTTGAGCAGAATAATGAATGATTTCCTTAGGGTGACCGTCTTGCCCGTTGTTCCCCTATAAAGATATAAAGATAATTTTCTATCCAGCTTTTTACGCACCGTAATGGCGGTCGCTATAATGCGTGTTCGTAATATGCGAACCACTCTGCTTACATCAGATTTGCGATTTCTGTAAAATTGGCAACACAAATGTTGCCAGATATATTTTTCCTTTCAAAAATTGTATGAAGACTTCAAACTGACGTAAGCAGAGTTGTCAAAAGGGTGGGTAATTTATTACGAACTTTACATTATAGCGTCCGCCATTATGGCGCGTAAAAAGCTGGATAGAACAAGCTGTTGTGAGTGAAATATAGATTTTGCTTTGCAAAAATGCGAGGTTCGTTCCTTCAAGTTTAACAAAAAGGAATAAGCAAAAACAACCATACCTGTTTCATGTAACACAGGTTCGTTGTGAACATTTTTCACAAATCCTGCTTCTTTCTCAAAAATATCTTCAGCTTGAAACGAGGTTGAGGGTTGTGACAAATGGAAATCATCTCCTTTTTCGGGAATGTTTTCGTACTTTCGTTTGGCGGAAACTGCAGCTAATTATGAAATTCCAGAATAAAAAATTCGTGTGGCGATTTTAAGTGATAGTCTCACACACGTGGTCTCAATAGGTCTAGGTACTTATAATATGACAGATTTTGTTTTTCAAAGCCACCATGATATGTTTTCACGTTATTTATTTTTTTTACTAGAGAAAAATAACTAAAACCAGGATAATTGTTAAAAAATGTAGGAGTTATCAAAACCAAAAATCTGCAGCAATGTCAACAACGCCCCCCCCTGGCTATGCCTATGGCCGCCGGCAAACACACCAGATAAACTGAGAATCCATCTATTGCTGCATGAGGTGGAAGAATCGGATGTTCTCGTGGATCCTGGCCGCTTCTCTAAATGGACGGTGTTAGTACGAACTATGGCGTGCGTACTTCGTTTCGTGTCGAACTGTAGAATAAAAAGTGCCGGGTTGCCGATTGAGGTACTGCATGCAACGAGCAAGCAGGCGAAGGTACTGAAGTTGAGAAAAAGCGTATCGATCAGGCGGCCGCTTCAGCAAAGCGAGTACCAACAAGCGGAACTATTTTTGTTAAAAATGGCGCAGGTAGAAAACTTCATCGATGAACTGACGCTACTGAAACGAAACAGGGATCGTCCGACTGATCAGTGGATAACCATCGAAAGGTCTAGTCCATTGTACAAACTGACTCCGTTGCTCGATGAGAGTGGCTTGATCCGCATGGAGAGACGAGTTGAGCGAGCAGACTTTCTTCCGTTTGATCTACGTTTTCCAGCGATTCGACCGAACGATCATCGATTTACTTCGATGATTGTTCAACATTATCGCAAAAAGAGTGCACACGGATACCACCAGGCTGTGAAAAAATAGCTGAGGCAATTGTACTACATTCCACACGTGGATGCCGTGGTTCGGAAGGTATCGTCTTCATGTGTTTGGTGCAAGGTACATCGTAGTCGGCCTCAAGTTCCGCGTTTGGCTCCGCTGACGGTGCAGAGGCTCACGCCAAACCTTCGACCGTTTAGCTTCGTTGGAGTTGATTATTTGGGACTGTTAGATGTGACTGTTAGGCGCTGAACGGAGAAACGGTGGATCGCATTGTTCACCTGTCTGGTAACACGCGCGGTGTATTTGGAAGTGGCACAAGGGTTGACTACTCAGTCGTGCCTAATGGCCGATATACTGCAGTCGTGGGTCGTCGTGGATGGCCGTGCGAATTCTTCTCCGATAACGGAACCAATCTGCGAGGAGCTAGCAAAGAAGTGCTAGAAGTTGTTCGGGGAATAGGAGACGAATGCGCCGATCAAATTACAAACGCGCGTACAAGGTGGACGTTTAATCCGCCCGCAACACCTCATATGGGAGGCGTATGGGAGCGTTTCGTACGTTCAGTGAAGGAGATGCTGACGGCTCTTGACGACGGTAGGCGTCTAACAGACGAGATTCTGCAAACAACTATTGTCGAGGCGGAGGACAAAATAAATTCTCGTCCGCTCACGTACGTTTCACAGCAGACAGAGGAAGCTAAAACACTCACCCCACACCACTTTTTGAGGGGTACCGAACCAGCCTTGGGCAGCTTCTCCATTCGTACACACAACAAAATCACTTCGAGACGCGTTTCAGCGTTCGCAACAGTTAGCCAACGTGATATAGGAGCGCTGAATAAAGGAGTATGTCCCCTCGCTAAATCAAAGGACAAAGTGGTTCGGCGAGACCAGACCGTTGAAATCTGGAGATTTGGTGTACGTAGTAGAAGGTAACAACCGAAAGTGCTGGACTCGAGGAGTGGTGGAGGAACACGAAAAGCGGACAGTTCAAGCGAGCGACAGCAAAACTGGTTGCGATTGAGATTCTAGAAGGTAACTCTTAGCCGGAAAGCTCTTCCAGGACAGGGTTACGGGCCGGGGAATGTTCTGGCCACACTGGTCACGTTTCTGCCGCGTCGCTGCATGTTTATTAAAATAAACCAGAAATGTCAGAAGGTTAGGGAGTAGAAATGACAGTAGGTAAAGTTTTAGAGCATAGAAGCATAGAAAGTTGCAAACAAATAGATATTGTGAAAATCAGGAAGGTAAAAGAGATTTTGGCGTGGTTTAAGATAGAATTTACGGAAAATTAGTAGCAAATTTGATAGTTAAAGTAAAGTTCGGAAAGATAGATCAGTTGGAAGTGAAAGATAGTGTTGCAGTAAGCGATTATAGATGGGAGAAGTGATACCGATACCTAATTGTAATTTGAATAACAGTCGGTGGTGATATTTCAGGCAGTTTATGGTTGGGAAATTCGCATGCAAGGGAAAAACTAGATTTGTAAGCTAAATTTGTTTGTATGAGTTCATCGATTAAATAAAACCTATTTTAGTTAAAGCTGTTTAAAGTAAAACTGCTGTGCGAAACTGTTTTTACTTGTCTTGGCCGAACACGTGAAACCAAACATCGCTTATCTCTAACTTGTTGATATGTAAAAAGTCATATCGCTATATTTATTGCTCGTGTTTTGTATGTTTTGGACCACCTTGATATTTTGTGGTAAAACAAACGAAAACAATTACTTTTTAGAGCTATTTACAAGTGGTTCTTGATGTACCGAAAATTCAATCTAGACCTTGAGCTTGTTCTTCAAAATGCTCCTGTGGCTTGATCGATAATTGGAACTCCGTTCTAGGGCAAAAAGACTGACTTGCACTTGTGTCGTAAAGAGGGGACCTCTAGACAATTAAGACAATTAAACGTTGTTTGAATGAAACCAAATATCTTAAAATAACAATATAGTTCACTCTCGAATTTTCCATATATTTCCGTGAAGACAGACAGGGAACACCCCCTCTTGTGGTGAAAAAGGTATCTAAACTCATTGCACAGTGGTACAGTAAGGAATTTTAGGCGGACATAAGCTTTTCGTTGCAATTTTGGTTTGCGGTTTAAAGCCATAGTTTTAGTAAAAAGTTGTTTTTTATACATAGTCTTCTATTTATGTGCAAATGAAAATTAGGGTGGTCCTAAAATCAACGAAATTAAAACAAACTAGCTTGTTTTTATTTGCATAAATAATTGTAAACATTCTTTGGCAAACTTGTAGATCAACTAATTCTAAGTAACTTTTTTGTAGACATTAATTTTGGTTTCCAAAAACAGTCTTCTCGCTCTATTTTTTCAATTCAAATTTAAAAACAAAGTTTTCTTCGGTAACTTTAATCAAAAATACGCCAATTTTGACGAAAAAACATTGTCGATATATTGTACAGATGAAGAGTTTTCACTATTTCTATTTTAAAAATAGGCCCTTTTAAAATATTAATGTCTCCATTTAGGGCAAACATTATTAATATATTTTGGTATCATTTGAAAGAACAAATATTGTATAAATATTGTGAAGAAATACCGAAAGTTGCTTAAAATCAGTTGATCAACAACTGTGCCGATGAATGTATACATTTATTTCTGCAAATAAAAAAGTTAGTTTTTTTATTTAGTCTATTTCAGGAACACCCTAATTTTCATTTGCACATAAAAAATAGACTAAATATAAGAAATAAGTTCTTAGAAAAAAAATTTTACTCTAAAACCACAAAATCGCATCGAAAAACTCATATCCGCCTACATTGCCTTACTGTACCACTGCGCATTGTTGTTGAATTTCTGTGAGCGTGTGACCGACATTTTCACACACGAAACTGAGTTTACTCAATTTTAGATTAAGTTGACTCAATTTCATACTTTCACAGAAAAAAATATGATGTAGATTTCGTGCGTATATTGTTTGTATGTAAAACTAACGCCATTCCGGGAGTTAAATATTGATAATATAATAGATGTAGCTTATCGAGGCACGAAGAAGAAATATTCAAATAATCAGGCCACGACGTGTAAATGTAAACTAATCCCAAGCAGTGATGGAAACGAAACGAATATGATGCAATCATCGTTTAATCGGCAGTTTCCCATTCACCGGAAGTCATCATTTTACAATTCATAATGTTGTCTGAGGTCGATTTGTAGCTTTAGTGCATCATAACAATCCCGGAAATACCCATAACGAGTGTTATTTGGTCTTTTGCCTCTGTTGTTTAGGAACCGGAAGTCGCCATGTTGGATTTCAAAACGGCATTTGGAGACAATTTCTGGCCTCTGAGCATCATTCTGGTTAAAGAAACACCCATATTTGGTTGTTTTTGGGTCATTTTAGGCAGTTTTCCAGTCACCAAAAGTCGCCATTTTACAACTCAAAATGTTGTCTGAGATCGATTTGTGGCTTCAGTGCACCATAACAATCGCGGAAATACCCATATTTGGTCATTCGCCGCTGTTTTTCAGAAACCGGAAGTCGCCATCTTGGGTTTCAAACTGGCATTTGGCGACAATTTCTGGCCTCTGTGCTTCATTCCGGTTAAAAAAAAACACCCATATTAGGTGGTATCTGGTCATTTTCGGCAGTTTTCCAGTCACCGGAAGTCGCTATTTTACAACTCAAAATATTGTCGGAGGTCGACAAACGTACAAACCGTGGAACACCACCCATGGATTGCCTCAAACATTGACGAAGTTTACTATTATAAAATATTCGGCCGAGTCCACTTCGCAATAAAATGAGCATTTTTTTCAGTGTACCCATTAGGGTAATATTATTGTCAAAAGTTACTCTATTTCGCATGTCGTGTAGAACAAAATCAGAAGTGGCGCACCTAGCGGTCGAAAAGGTGACTAACGCTTCTGTCATTTTCAATTTGTCTTCATAATTTCACGTAAGTGAACTATATTGGTATTTAAGATATTTGATGAAACATACTTTTCTTAGTAACTTTCGCGGTAAAGTATGTTCATCTTTCAAAGCAATTTACATACGCCATCAGCGATTCACAGTTTTTCTAAACAGTATAATTGTCCCTTCTCTACAATATTTAGCGAATTAACGATTAGCGTTCCGAAGACCAAAATTTTAGCGACGCTAACAGTTTGGCTAACCAGCTCAAAAATTAGCGAAATCGCTAAACCGCAAACTGAATATTAGCGTCACTCATTAGCGTTTAGCGAATTAGCAGAGAGACTGTGTTATAAAGAGATACGCAAAGAGAAAAGCAGTGAATATGGCAACCCTTTGCTAATAATTTATTTTAAACAATTCTGGCAACCACATTTATTTTCGCATGACTTTTCATACGCACTAGAAAGTGTAATGAAAATTTCGAAACTTTGTAAGGATATATTACTGAGTTTCAGTGCTTGTTCATACAATTATAAAAATTTCCAATGCATCACTCATAACATGAGCATGACGAACACATTTTTCGTTGATACCATAATTGCACGTGATTCACAGAATTTAAACTGATCGCAACACACATTCTGTACGAAAAGTAACACGCATGAGTTTGTTTACTTTGCACACTTGGAGCCTCGATTTGACGGTTCACTTGGAGTTTTCGACCTCACTCTTTGCGTATCTGTTCATAACACCGTCTGTAGTGCCCACCACTGTATATATTGTTATGTACCATTTCCTCTCAAAAACGCAGTTTTGGTAAAAATGCAAATAGATTCAACCGAGCACAAAAATCGATCTTAGTGAACGTTGTATCCAGGACTCGGAAAAAGATCAAATTCCGAAAAATTCTGCGTATTGTCAAGCTATAATATTGAATTTTTTAGGAAAATCAGGACATTTGCTAGATTATGAAAAATAAATCAGTACACCCAAATAGGATTTCAAAATCAGGACATGTCCTGCTAAAACAGGACGGATAGTATCCCTATCTCAAGGGCAAGCGGGACATTTCAGATGAATGCGGGACATTTCGCGGGACGCATTTTTATGCGGGACATTTTGTTGAAAGGCGGGACTGTCCCGCAAAATGCGGGACGTCTGGTCACTTTAACCACTGTTTAAATCAATTGAAACACAGCACAGTTCCAATTGACAAACGTCAAAACAATAAAGAGAAACAAAAATTGTGACGATGGCGAACGGCGCAAGCAGCACATTAACCCAGAGATTAAAAATTAATTTGAGCGTAAGTTTTATTGAATCTTTTAGAGTAAAATAACAGTAAAACGACTCTTTTACAGATCCTGAAATCGATTGCATTGATACAAAAACAGGGATCATCTCTAGGATCATCTTGTTATTAAATTAAAAAACTAAAATAAAATAAAAAATGGAAAATCTACAACAAAAAGAAGCCTCTTGAATTTATTATGAATTTATATAATTATCCAACTGACCCACATTCCGTATCTCAAACATAAACATATCAACAAACATGAACATAACAACAGAAAATAAAGTGATTTGCTATTGATTTCATCGTTCTTCGCATTAATATATTTCGAAAGATTTCCATTCAACTCTGAAATGTAAGGCAGGTAGTGCGCATTCAACAGCAAATCACTTTACTTCGACGTGATTTTTATTTACAGTGTAGTGTTACTCAATTTTGAGTAGTCTACTTTTTACGATAATGCGTCAAAAGTTACTCATTTTAGAGTTATTTTTTTATGAGCGTGCACTGGGTTATCTCAATCAGAGTCTATGTGTATATAGAGTCGCGCGAAGAGAAAATCTATCGTTTCGGCAACACAGTTTTTGTGCCGTTTGTTGCCAAGAACTATACAGTTCTGTTTTTCAACACGCATAAGCGAATATCATTTTTTGGAATTCTTCACAAAATACACAGTTTTGAAAGATTAAACCGGTGATGTTTTGTTAAATTTAAGTGAACCAGTGTACAGGTTTAATGTTGGATTAATATGAGTAAGTAAAACTTCGGCAAAACACATATTCTTTATTACGCTGAATTACAACACTTTTCATCCACTCCTAATATTATCACCTTGTTTATTTACATTGCTCGATTGGTACCCTCGTTTGACACTGATTTGGTTCCTTTAGTTTCATCTTTGCGGGACTCTTATTATAAACATAGACTCTGATCTCAATGAGCATAAATATACTCATTGGGGTTTATCTTTCATTAGTTCAGCCATAGAAAACAGACGTCTATTAAGCAAAGAATATTTTTTCAACTTTTGTAGAAAGGCTAAAACCATTATAGTTCACAATCGCCTCATAAACTCAACAAAACATGTGTTTCTTTACATACTCCATTTATCACTACAAACGTGTAGATATATGCGCGCTGCAAACTATCTATTCTTGCACAAGTCGCATGCTCCTTATTTAAATATCTGTTGTCTGTGAGGCAATTGTTTATAAATAAAAGTTGAAAAGTATAATAAAATTTCGTCTGCATTAACTTGTTTTAACAAAGGCTTCTCAGATATATTTTAGTAATTTTAATTGCTTCGAAGTTAATTTGTACTGGTGTTTGCCCTTATGATATGGAGATAAACTAGATAAAGCTGAACATATATTGAGGTAAACAGTATTTAGAACTGAATTGCAGTTTAACAATTGTACAACTTGCCAGAAAATCCCTCGATGTTGTTGAAGTACGTTTTACAATGCAGTTAGATTTTTATTCAGAAAGTAATTTCATTTAATTGCAACGAGTATAAGTTTTCATCCGGAAATTTCGAGTTATCCTACATTGTACAAAACAGGATATACGAAAGAAATAGTCTTGTGAAAAATCGCTGTTATTTATGTTTCAACACGGTACTCACAAAGAGGGATGTAAAGAATAAAATAAATTGATGATTCAATGGAACGATGCAACTGTTTCTTCTGTTCTGTTCAACTGTTCTGACTAATAAGGGATTTAGGAAAAACTATAAATTTTATTCACGTTTCCGTGCATAATAATTGAATCATTGTGCCATGTGTTGTAATTAGTTGTCCCTGCTAAAGTTGTAAATAATTGATTGCCGTGTCGATCTAGTAAGTAGGAGTATGCAATTTTTCAAAATAACCATATATACAATCAATGAAAGAAAAATCAAATAGATACCAATATGGAAAAAAATAAGTTGGAATATTTAGTTTAGCAATTTCTAATGGTTGAGTAAAATATTGAAGTAATCATAGTGAATTACGCTTGAGGAAACTGTTAAACATGTATCAATTCGGTTGCAGCTTGCCAAATTTTCGTGAATTACTGGTTAGAATTACAATTGATTATTTTACAATTAACATTTTACAGCACTGCAAAATTATACACGCAGGGACTTCGAAATTTGTATTGTATAACAAATCCCCGAAAACCATTATCCCAAAACCTGTTTCCCCGGAAGACATTTCCCCGAATGTACCGATTCCCTGAAGAATATTTCCTGAAAACTTTTTTTCCCGAATGTACCAATTCCCCGAAAGTTATTTCCCCAAATGTACCATTTCCCCGAAAAATATTTTCCCGAATAAACTATTTTCGGGCAAACCGCAGTAAACACGTTTTCTTCAAATGCACGATTTTTTAATTCACATGAAGTACTAAAACTCCGGTTCAAAACGTGCGTTGTTAAATAAGTTATAACTTTTACTACCCCACCTGTGCTTTGCATAGAAGGGTGGCGCAAAGTAAACCAGAACCAGTTTTTTTGTTCCATTTATGGGCCCGAACAATCCTAAACCTACCGATTGGTGCAAATCTTTTCACAAACTTGAAATGAAATACGCAAAGCGGAGACGAAACCAAATTTAGGATTGTCTGGGGCTCTAAATAGAACAAGAAAAAACTTGGTTCTGGATTTGTGCTATCAAGTTTCATTTTTTTTCATATAACGACGCCCTACTCTAATGCATAGTCCTTTCAATATATATTTTTTTCAAACGTTCAAAAAGGCTAATTGCTAAAAGAAGCAGCCAGCTATCATCTGACCCAATCAAGGCCTGAACTTGAAATCCAATTCTAATCAATACAACTCATTGTACTAATGTTCACTGGTCGCGTCCATATATCAAACTGCCCGCTTTAAGCATTTATCTCTTCACACACATACATTCACTGCGTTGCTTTCCAAGATGCTTCTATCAATATAGGTAACGCTTACTTCTTCAAGATGTCTATATCTATTGCAGGTATGACCTCAGTACATCCCTCCTCAATTTAAGAGTTCTAGTCAATAATGGTTTAATGATCGATACTATAGATTCTCAAATTATTTATTATGACACTTTTACAATGCTCGAGATAATCACTGATACAAGTGGAAATCCTTGTATTTTCCTGGAGTGGTCCTTTGTCTTCGAGGGCGGTCTTTGGGGGTGGCTCCTGACAATAATCCATCGCGTTGGATGCACTCGGCGAACTCCGCTTCGGAGTTGATCCTCTTTTGTTCTTCGGTTATATCGGTGTTGGCGAATGGTTGAGATTCACCGGTTGTTCCAGGTCCTGACAACGGCATATCTGCACTGCTTAGCATATTCGGTGTGAACTTCTTGACGTGAGTTCTGTTCCTTGTATACTCCTTCCCAGTTTCTTTAGATCTGACTGCAACCTCACTTCCTTGAACGTTGACAACTTCAAATTCTTTAGCACAAAAGTTCGGTTGGGTTGATCCTAGCATCAAGTTTCGCATCAATATGGTGTCGCCAACAAGGAGGTCGTTTTCTTTCGCATGTCTGGTATTGTTGGCATATTGCTTCTTCCGTTCATTGCCCAGAGCATCAAGTTATCCCGCCCCTTCATGAAATATTCTGTGCGGTTCTTGGAGTGTTGGCAGGTAGCTGATCAGTTCTCTATTGAACATCATCTTGGCAGGTGACAGACCCGTAGTTTCTTGAGGTGTAGAATGATAGAACAACAAATATTCGTGGAGATCACTCTGCCAGTCAGTTTGTTGTGCTACGTTGATTTTAATCCTTTTCTTAAGGTCACGGTTTTGCCTTTCGACGGCTCCGTTGCGTTCTGGCCAGTACGGTGTCGTCAGGTTAAGATGGATATTGTATGAATCACAAAATTTCCTGAGTTCCATGGCACGAAACGGGTCCATTGTCTGCGGTTATCGATTGTGGTATGCCGAACTTGCTAAACATCTTCAAAAGTGCCATTATGACCATTCGAGAAGTAGGGTGTTTCATCGGTTCGACCATGGTGTACCGAGTAGTATAACAGACTACTACTAACAACGAATAGTCGTGTGGTAAATCTTCGATAGAATCCATGGCCAAATCTTGCCAGGACAAAGTTGGAAGTCTTCGTGACATAGGACATGGAGGGTCTGGCTTGGTCATCATTGTACACTCTTTACACGTTTTCAATACCTTGTCCACCAATTCATCCAACCCTATAAATCAATGTTATATCAATTGAACAACTCTAAACTACACAGGTATGCGGATTATAACCTTACCGGGATACCATAATCTCGACCGTAAGTGGGCTTTCATAGCAGTTGCACCCTGATGCCCCAAATGTGCTATCTTTGTGACTTTCTGTTGGAGAGACGCAGGAATCACAATTCGATCTCCTCGGAGAACTAAATTTCCATACTGTGAAAGTTGTTCCCTAATGCCCAAGGTTTTGTATTGAGCCGGTACGTTGTTCCAGTCACCTGACGTTAACGCCTCGCGAATTTCCCTTAAAGTGGAATCCTGTTTACTTGCATTTTCCAGGTCTCGTTTGCTTATTCTACACGGTTGCATATAAGGTGTTATCCAACTTACGAGTTAGTATCGACTCTCTGTCTGTTTAGAGAGCAACTGAGTCTCGAGAAACAAGTCGCCACATTTTTCTCCCTGGTTCATAGCGGGTGTCGAAATCGAAATTCTGGAGACGTAGAATCCACCGTTCCATTCTAGCAGACGGTCTCGAACGTACTCGCTCAAATAGGTAGACAAGCGGTTTACAGTCAGTGATGAGAGTGAATTTTACTTCGTATAAATATATATAGTTTCTCCATAGACCAAATAATACCGAGACACTCTTGCTCGAAATACTAAAATATATATAAATAATACGAAAATAGCTCTGGTGCGCTTTTGATACCGAAAACAAGGCGAGTAAATCGATAAAGCCCACTTCGTGAAACGAAAGTTGTGATGTCACGGCTTTCAGTATCAAGTTCGAGATGATAGAAAGCAGATTCCAAATCTATGGTCGATAACATTACAGCATCGTGAATAGAAGACAGAGCTTCTTCTATATTTGGCATGGGATAGTTTTCGGTCAGAACCGCTTTGTTGGCTGCTCTTAAATCAACGCAAATACGAAGTTTGCCGTTACTTTTCCTAACGGGTACTAATGAAGATACCCAACCGGTTGGATGTTCGACCTTCTCTATGATCTCTTGAACGAGCAGTTCTTGTATTTGCTGTTCGACTTTCGCTTCCATGGCAATTGGTAAACGACGAATGGGTTGGCATACAGGAGCAATAGTTGTATCAATGTGTATCTTCAATTGAACGCCAGGTACTTTCGGAAAGGGAGAAAACGAATTCACTACTACTGCCTTCAATTGCGTCACCCTATATCCGATTCTGAGGACACCTAAAGCAAATGACGTTGACTTTGAAAGTAGATTTGTTTGTCCACTCGGTGAGACAAGAACGTAAGCCCAAACTCCATGTTCTTCTCCTGGTATTTTGATTTCTGTTTCAAAAGCTCTGCTGAACAAAATTGTTTCCGATGATCCATAGCCTTGGTACTGTTTACTTTCTGCGACAGCTGCTCTGTCGTTAATAATTTTGGCACCCGCTCGTTGGAGTTGATCATAAGTACTCTGTGTAACAATGTTTGGTGGGAAACCAGAATCGACAAGCATTTGAACTTCCACGCCTCCAAGTTCAAACATCAAGGTATCGCTTTTATCACCGGCATTTACGCAGTATAATCCCTTTTTGAATGGCACTTCAGGCTTTTTCAGAGGCTGATTACAGTTATTTTCATCTCGCTTACGCTTCCTCGGACAACAAACTTTGAAATGATCCATTTCTCCGCAAACATGACATTTCACTCCACTTGCCGGACAAACGTGCTTATCTCGTGCGATGTGGCCTACACGATTGCATTTAAAACATCGTAAACCAGACCTAATAACTGGTTGCAACCGTTGAACGGGTTCTAGCTGTACGTTTTTGGAGTTTGAGTAGGTTTTACTTTGTGCTTGTATGTCTTCCATTGCTTTGCCTAGCTGTAGGACTTCTTCAAAGGTTTTCTTTTCAGCCAGCAGCTTCTTACGGAAATCGTGGGAATAACAACCTTCGATTATCTGGTCGACAGTCGCATCATTAACGTCAACAAATTCACATCTGTTAGCCTGTTCTCGCAATCGGTTAATAAAATCATTGAACGGCTCGTTCTCGTCTTGTTTCATGTTACGCAACATATGGCGCTCGTATCGTTTATTCGTTTTTGGCGCGTAATATCTATCAAGCGACATCCCTCTCTGTGACAATGACCTCATAGTGGACTATTTTCTCATATTGATCTTGCAGGTCGACTCCTCCGAATACCAACAGGAGGTCACATTTCTGTTCCTTATCAGATATCTTACTCAGTTGCAAATAGCGCTCCAGAACACGTTTCCATTTGAGTCAATCATTACGAGCGTCGCGACCTGCCTTGAAAGGTGGAACGACTGACGCATCTGGAACGAAGTTAATAACAAATCTTGTAATAAATACAAGTACAACATATTCAAGTTATTTATTATACTTTTTTTTCATTCAATATTCGCTTTATTTCAATGCATACATAATGTGTGCTACCCACTTAGCGTAAACAGCCCGCAAGAATATACGCTATTACATGTTCTGCCCACTTGACGAATTACCTGCATGTGCTACCCACATGACCATTTACCTTCATGTGCTACGCACATGACCATTTACCTGCATGTGCTACCCACATGACATTATTTGCATGTGCTACCTACATGACGAATTACCTGCATGTGCTACCCACATAACGGATTACCTGTATGTGCTACATACATGCCGACTCACTTGCCTCAAATCCTGTGCAATACTTAAGCAATCAATTTATATTTTTCATTATCTTAGGGACCATATACGCTACCCGTTTATGGTCAATGTTTACATCACTCTTAGTAATTCATAATGAACATCATTCATATGACAGTATTCATATATATTTATTTTCCTGAAGGAATCGAGGAAAACACGATGAACATAATCCATGTAGCACACATGAAAATAAATACAACTTTATGTATTGTAGCTTGTTCCGTGTCTTCATGCTTCCCACTTTTACGAGCCACAGTACCCTTTTTTTCAAACCAGCTCCTGTTTGACAGCGGTGTAAGGTGTAAGTGGACTTTGTGATCCAAATACCAATCGTATTACAGCCATGAGTAAAAAAAACAACTCCAGTGTTTAATTGCGATCATTGTCACCTTGATGCACTACGCATACAAAATCAAAACGAGAGAAAGAATATGATACACACACCCGAATACCTATCCTCTGTTTCAAGGTTAACCTCAGAGAGTATACAACTCGACTCAATTTGCACATCCAAAGGTAGGGCTCAGCCCTCTCACTCCTTTGCAAGAGCACATTTTTTTCTGTCCGGATCAATTCGGGATTTGCGATACCGCCACTCCATGAACAAAACAATTTGTTTATCAGGGATATTATCCCCTCCAAATCGCTCACTTTGGCGATTCTGGTCACATTGCCTTCCTCTAACTTACTAATTTTTATACTCGTCGCCATTGTACTAATGTTCACACGCGTCCATATATCAAACTGCCCGCTTTAAGCATTTCTCTCTTCACACACATACATTCACTGCGTTGCTTTCCAAGATGCTTCTATCAATATAGGTAACGCTTACTTCTTCAAGATGTCTATATTTATTGCAGGTATGACCTCAGTACACTCATCTTCCCAAAATGCTGCAAGTCCCAGTACTAATTTTCTACGATTCTGACTTACAGGGAAGCGGTTGTCGGTTTTTTATCGACTGTCCAACTTTCGTGTTCTTACGGTGCCAACACTCGATACCTGAGCTAGAGTTAATTTCCGAACCACTCAGTCTATTCTCTCTTTCAAACATATCCTTTCATTTCAATCACCATTTGCAATTCTACTCACTTTTTGAGTTAACTCTAGAAGCACTTCAACTTTTATTCGTTAACTCATGCATATCCAATCACACATTCATGCACTCTTGGTACCCATCCCACGTCATCGTCAACATTCTGGACGTAATGTCTTTCTGTCCCTGTTCATCTCAAAAGCATCTCCCATACTGAGACGTTTAAGAGGGACCAAATAATGTCTCTCGCATAAAGCGGTAAATAATAAAAATATTGTTTAAGGAATTCAATTTTATCACCCTGGCAGTTAAAATCTGACACCTCAGTATGGGACCATCCATTAATGATGTCACGCAGAATTTGGAAAAAAGTTCCTCCCCTCCTTGTCACAAACTGTCACAACTTCCTTGACCCCCCACTTAATTACGTCACGTTTTTATACCCCTCCTCCCCATGCTTTGGTTATAATTGGATTAAATTGGGAAATTTGTAAACATGCATTTTTTAAAATTAGAACGATTTTGCTGAGAGAAAAACTGAAACTAAAAGGAAAAGAAGATTATAAAAAATGACTAGAAAAGGCGTTTAATCGTTAGTCCAAGGATTCCGATGATGGAGTCGCGTATCGATGACATAGACAGCCGAGGCAGTAATTGCAGCATGATTGCTGATTTCTGAAAGACTATCCATATTTAGTTCCTCTTCTTCTATCAATTCGCAACCCAAATCTTCTTCACATGTTCACAATTGAGAGAGACTAAAGCCTGTAGTACACTCTTTGACCGAGCGTCAAATATTTGTCACTTTTTGACAGATAAAAATTTGGTCAAAGATAATTATTTGTCACTCTCCAATTTTAAACAACAACCATGATGTCAAATAAATTTGACCATTATGTCAGAAGGTCAAATATCTGACCATTCGACAAAGAGTGTACTACAGGCTTAAAAATGAATAAAATTGCGCTGTCATTCATCAAAAAACATGCACGGTAAAACCTAACTAACAAACATTATGTCTTTTGCTTTTTAAAAGAAAAAATAGTCATTTCTTTTATCTCAAGCAAATCTTAAACAAAAAAGGGATAATAGAACTATGAATGAATGATGCAAATTTCAAAAATAATTTTGAGTTGAGTTGAGGATAGGTGTGTGTCTTCTTTTTTTTATTTGTAACGTGATGCCATACTCAAGCTAACCCTCCCTCCCCCATGTGTCAGAAAAATGTCACAATAATCGAAACTCCCTCCCCTCCCCCCCTAAATGCGTGACATCATTAATGGATGGTCCCCATTATACAAGTTTCCGAATACGCAACATTCGGTTCCGATGACGCACATTCATACATATCCACATTTAGCCGCATCGTACATACATTACATGGTCTAACCACAAACGATCAGTTTCTGATCCGAATCCATCTCATCGTTTCTGCCAGTTTCTGCTCGGAGATGTCAATCGGCGATGACGTCATTCCTATGCGGAATGATCAATGAATGATATTTTATGTAAACAAACCGGAATGGAAACTCGACGTTCAAATTCGGGTTTTCCAGTCTCAGTTCAGTTGTTGCCTAGTGCAGTTGAGTATTCTATTCGTTCGGTGCGAGTATTTCAACAACTTCTATTGTGATCTCTATCAAAGCTAAGTATTGCCTATTATAGGCTTCTATTGTTTAGTCCATTGTTTAGCAAAAGGCCATTTTAGTAGGGTAGTGAACCAATTTTTTCTTATCATGGACCTCGATAGTGGGGATTCTGAAGAAGACCAGTCAGATGAGATGGAATCCCACGACAATGCCCCCACGACCGACGCAGTTCCTTCAGTTAAGCCCATATCGGATGATCTCATAGCAAATGTCCTGAAGTATCCCCAGACAAAGCGGCTCCGTGAATACCCTGCTTCAGCTAAAGCTCCATATACTGTTTATGTTCGAGAAATGGAGAAACCAATCAACGTTTTATGTGTGTCCGCGGAACATTATAAGTGTTACGAGACCGTTAGGGTAATTGAGAAGGTAAATTATGGTAAACTGAAAATCATTTTTTCTGACCTCAATGGAGCCAATCAACACAGAACGAAAGGTGATCTGTGATTCGAAAACTGCTTAGTGCTCAGTGGATTTTGCAGCGCTCCCTTGTGGTGGAAAAATGCATTTTACACGGAAAATAAACTGAATTTATACTCTTCTATTGAAATCTGTCATACACCCTGGTATAATTCTGCCATGGAAAACACTACAGGTGCACTCTTTTAATGCGGTTATGTGTTTATTCTATTTTTATATAATTCGTTCAAGTTTCCCAGCAATAATGGTTATCACAAACATTGGTAAGATGGTTTATATTACACGTTTGACGTATGAATACGAATAATATTGTCGATCTGGGAATTTGCAAATTTTTACTACTGAAAACGGGGATGAAAGGAATATCTAAATTGCGTCCGTCACGAAAAAGGAATTAGGATTCGAATGCTTATAGAATCTGCGATCTCGAACCGTCCCAGCTGGTCTCGAGGTACGATGCTAGCCTACCAAGTCAGTTGTCAGAGGTTCGAGTCTCGGCTCGGAAGAAACTGTTAGTGTCAGTAGGATCGTAGCGCTAGCCCAGCAATTGTCCTGTACACTCAAACAGTTGGCTGCGAGGTCTGTCTATAACAGAAGTTCGAGTTCCGATTTGGAATGTAGTAGCAAGGCTTTGCTTTGCCTTAGAATCTGCGATCTACATAGTATCACTGCAAATTACACCTCACCAGAGAGATTGCATTTCTTATTTGCTAAATCCGTTGTATTACCATTGAAGAGAAGATATTGGTTACATCCACATAATGTGCAAGATCATTCTAAGACTTATTTCAATTTAATATAAGGGTGTTCAGAATTAGTTTCGCTTCGACGCATATTGATTTTGTGAAATAGAACTCTGTGTGAAGAAGACCGGCTTTTTCGAGTGCATTTTGCGAAATAAGACCAGTAAAACAAAATGTGTGAAACGACCCGGTGACAAGCTATTTCATTCGCACTCCCGCTCAACAAGTCGGCAACAAGCTCGACGGGCTTTGGCAAAATATATAACTGCGTTATTTAGGCCGAAGAGCAAGACATTCACAATTGGGTTGTTCAGCTGTATCAGTTTTTTATATCATCTTTAGGAGCTGAATTTTCTAAGCAAATCACGATTCAGCAATTACGATTTACAACAGTTCGAAACCTGCTATAAATCGCTACAATAATAGTTCGCCCATGTAACAACTGTCATTGGGAGCAGGCATAAATGACGTAGCTTTTTCTAAGGTTTTTTTGATTTCCTCTTACCGCATCGTAGCATTTCGTCACAAAGTAAGACCCCCCCCCTCTAGATAATTACGTAACTTTATAACCCCCTCAATGATTTTTTTTACAAATTTTACTATCAAAAACATACATCCCTAGTAACAATATTGGTTTTATCAAAGTTTTATAGTGCCTAATCCAGCCAAAACAGCACTATAAAACTATGATAAAACCAGTTTTGTTACTTGGGATTGTATCATAAATGAACAAGAAAAGAGAAGAAAGTGTTAAAAACGTCCCTAAACAGACAAAAGAATGATAAAAAGGAACAATTTGCAAAAATCCTTGACCCCTTGACCCCCCACCCTCCCCATCGTCACATTTCGTCACAAAACTGCAAACCTCTCCCCTCCTCTTCAAATGCTACGTCATTTCTGGATGTTCCCATTCATGCGATTTAGTACGATTTTTTATTCTTCATTAAAAAATTGAAGGACAATGATATAAAATCACGTTTGCTTAGAAAATTACACTCTTTGAGCTGATATATAAAAGCCAGAAATCCGTGAATAGCTAAACAAC
>NC_073695.1:125972329-126089479 GCF_029784165.1 Wyeomyia smithii | reverse complement strand
ACGCTAATTTTGAAGTAGAATACTTCTCTCAGGAAGTTCGGCTACATAGGGATGTGATATGAAAATCCAAAATCGAAAAAAGTGAAAAATATGTCCAATTTCAAATGCTAATAAATCGGTTAGTATTCGATGGATTCCCTTCGTTCTTGCAGCAATAGATTGGAAAATCTTCTAAGATTCTTCCAAAATAAGATAATTGTAATTTTATTATTCACACTATTGTACTATTGAAAATAGTCAAGCCTTGTCAGAACGAAAAATTCGACCTCTGAGTGGTCGTTATATGCTTGCTTCCCAAGCACGGTCGACAGGATCATATACCTTGCAATTGAAAACATGCTATTTGGCCTATATAAGAGCCTGTTTCAGCCGGAGCCGCTCATAATAGTTCTAGACAGCGACAACAGCAGTCGTCCTTTCTTAGCAGCAGCTCTAGCCCTGTGGTTGGTCATCACGTCTCAGGAGCAGCGCGGTTCTTCTCAGCGTGTGTCGCCAGACTGCCATTATTCCCCCCGTGTTGGGGCAGCATGAAAACTGCCATCAGGAAATTCAACTTTGAACATCAAAATGCTTTTTTCAAGGCAAATAAACAAGTCATTGAAAGTTAATAATTTTTGTTAACGCAAACAAGCATTCTGTGTTGCATCCTAGCAATTTAAATTTGTCGCACCCGTCTAATTTACTGAATGTGAAATAGCTTCCACAGTGCATGTTGTCCGTGTATCTTAATTCCCCCAATGTTAGGGCAGCTCAAAGGTTGTAATTAGCAACCGATTTTGAACCGCAACCGTCGCTAGTTGGTCCGGTAACATTGTTGTTTAATCGATCGCTGGATGAACAAACTTTCCCGACTTTATGGAAGTCGGCCAAAATGATACCCGTTCACAAATCAGGGAGCACACGAAAAGTTGAAAACTACCGCGGAATATCTATTCTCTGCTGTCTAGGGAAGCTTCTGGAATCTCTGATGCATGAGGTCATGCTATCCGCAGTTAAATCGATAATATCGAACGATCAGCACGGTTTCGTCCCGCGTCGCTCTACAACAACTAACTTACTATGTTACACCAGCGTATTATTTCGGGAAATTGAATGTCGAAATCAAGTGGACTCGGTATACATCGACTTCTCAAAAGCATTCGATACCGTTCCGCACACCTTCGCAATTGAGAAGCTTAGGCATATGGGCTTCCCCAATTGGATATCCGACTGGTTAATGTCGTACTTGACATCAACTATTTTGATTAAAGTTACCGAAGAAAACTTTGTTTTTAAATTTGAATTGAAAAAATAGAGCGAAAAGACTGTTTTTGGAAACCAAATTTCATGTCTACAAAAAAGTTTTTTTACAAAGTTACTTAGAATTAGTTGGTCTACAAGTTTGCCAAAGAATGTTTTATTTCGTTGATTTTAGAACCACCCTAATTTTCATTTGCACATGAATAGAGGACTATGTATAAGAAACAACTTTTTACAAAAACTATGGCTTTAAACCGCAAACCAAAATCGCAACGAAAAGCCTATGTCCGCCTGAATTGCCTTACTGTACCACTGTGCAATGAGTTTAGTTACCTTTTTCACCACAAGAGGGGGTGTTCCCTGTCTGTCTTCACGGGAATATATGGGAAATTCGAGAGTGAACTATATTGTTATTTTAAGATATTTGCTTGAATATAATACTGCGAAAATGATGAAATTTATATATTGTCGTGCATGCAATATAAGCATAACTCTTGAACTCTCCTAAGCGATGTAATAAAAGGCAAAATAATTCTAACTTTTAATTCTCATCATTTCCGTTGCATAAACAAAGGTTTATAAAAGGTACAACAGTTTACTGAAACAAAAGGTCTGAACTGCGCCTAAAAGGTTCCGCACATGATATACCATAAGTCCTCATCTAAATGTCATATCTGCATAACAGAGCACGAAAAGTTCTGATTGCATGTTTTCTTAATTGATGCTCTTCTTAGTCGTTGTATTGAATTTAAGTCTGTTATATTGTATCAAATATATTATCGTTTCGTGGCACAACTAGAAACGCATAGTTTCGAGAAAAATGCGTTTGAAAATTAGCGTCGAGAATTTAATTTTCAAGAAAACTTTAAACTAAGATTTCCAATCATCATTTAACATGTTTGGGTCTATTATGCGAATATTATGAGTACGGTATACAAGTTAGAACGAAATTTTCATTATCTACTAACTGTTTGAGAAATTTCGATTTGTGTTGTAGCACTACTACTTATAACTCTGGATCGTTTGAAAATCCTAAAAAACGGGGTGTCGTGGGAGGAAAATTTACAATATTCGGCATCGTTTGCCTTCCAAAATGCAAAATTTCGAGTTGTCCATGGTGTATGTGTGCATGACGTGTGTGTGTGCAAGGCGAATATGTGCATGGTGTATGTATGTATGATGCATGCGTGCAAGCCCTATGTACGCATGGTGTGCGTGTGCATGGTGTACGTGTGCGTGATTATGATGATCATGATGAAAACACTTCATGATGATGAGAATATTCCATGATGATGAGAACTTTCCAAATAATATATTTTGAAAGTGGTTAGCCACAACGAATTAATTGGTTTAAAAGTATTTTTCTGAGTGATTTACCAAATAAAGACGTCATTTTGAGCTCATATTCATAGTAAACACCAAATGAACATACTGTAATCGGTTGATTTGCCTTAAAATCGTTAATTTCATTACAGTACAACCACTATTGATATTATCTCTATTGGAGTAGAATACTTCTATCAGGAAGTTCGGCTACATAGAGATGTGAAATGAAAATCTAAAACTGAAAAAAAGTGAGAAATATGTCCAATTTCAAGTGCTAATAAATCGGTTAGTTTTCGATGGATTTCTTTCGTTTTTGCAGCAATCAATTAGAAAATCTTCTAAGATTCCTACCAAATGCATGAAATTTCAATTTTATTATTCGAACTATTGTACTATTGAAAATTCTTAAGCCTTGTCAAAACACAAAATTCGACCTCTGATTGGTCGTTATACGATTGCATTCCCAAGCACGGTCGGCAGAGTTATGGACCTAGTAAATTGGAAATGCATCATTTGGCCTATATAAGAGCTTCATCAGATAATAAACAGACATTTCATCGGATATTAAATTGAACAACTGAAATTTGAAGAACACAAATGAATATTTGAAGAGTTAATATTTTCTCGTTTTGCGCTATAATCCAAAGTTGATTATCTTCATCTACATGCATACTCTGACTATTATTACGTGTTTGCGTCGCTTAGTGTTTGGCTACGGTCATGCAGAACGCAAATAACGGCGCGATGCGATTCGGCAAGACGAAATCTGTTGAAATGTATGGCTCTACTTCGCCTTAAAAAGAGCTGTACATTTCACCACGGTAAGGCGAATCGCATCGCGCCGCCATTCGCGTTCTGCATAACCGTAGCCTTTGTTCCGTTCCTGTTTAATGATGTCGTATTAAATGTGCATATTACAATTCGGCAGCACTTCAATTTCTAATTTCCACAAAATTTAAAAATATTCAATGAACTTCATTCAAAACATCAAACAAAAAGAAATTACAATACTGTCAATGAACAGTCAACGTTAATTTACTAGAAAAAATGACTGACACGCAAGCAGCCGGGTTATCTTTCTTGTAAAAGTATTCTACTTCAACCTTGCGGTCGTGGCTTTGCATACAACCTTCTTGTGATTTTTTTATTACTCTAAACTGAGTAAGATATCACTCATTTTTGTTGAAAGTGGAGGTACCCTAATCTGAGTTTTTTGCGATTACTCAGTTTTGAGAAAAGCTTCCATACGTCAAAAACTGAGTAAAACCTACTCTGCTTATGCAGTGCGTCTTGAACTGTCCTACAGATCAGACGTTTTTTCGGTTGCTTGTGGACTGGTCTTTGACTGCCTATAGCTTCAAAGTTTGTGTTTTGTCAGTGTGTCTTTTAAAGACTACCTGAAAGTTATTTCCCATCAGTCTTTCTCAAGACTACCTACTTTTGAATTTAACATTTGTTTTAACTTTTTTCGTATCACCTGAAATGGCTGGACGGAAAAAGAAACCTCGCATCGCTGCGGGGAGGAAAAGAGAGGCATCTCTTTCTGACACTTCGAGTGTCTGTAGTGACAATCCTTTTGATATTTTGCCTGAGCAAGAAGCTGGTGAAATGGAAGTTATTAATAATGAAACTATACAAAATATAAAATCTTTAAAAAAGGAGAAAGTTCCACCTATTGTGGTAACTATTTCTTCTGAATTTAATATATTCAAAAAGGAACTTTCAACGTTTGTTTCGGACGTTAAAGTTACCTATCAAATTGGCCGTAGAGGTGAATGCCGCTTATTAGCCGACTCAGTAAAGGGTCGTGATCGTCTTGTTCAGTATTTAACTGACAAGATGTACAAATTTTTTACATATGACACCAAGAACGCCAAGCCGTTCAAGGTTGTTTTGAAAGGTCTCACCAACGATCAAACCGTTGATGAGATCAAACTTACTTTAACAGAATTACTTGGCATAGCCCCTACCCAAGTAATTCTTAAGAAACAAAAATCACGAGGCGAAAACAGTCAGAGAACTGGAATTTCCCTTGTTAATTATTTAATTCATTTTAACCGCAATGAGGTTAACAACTTAAAATTTTTTGAAAAAGCACATGCTTTGTATAATGTGCGTGTAAAGTGGGAAATTTATAGGAAGTATGGCGGAGGTGAAAAGCATATCACCCAATGCCGTACTTGCCAACGTTATGGCCATGGTTCCAAATTCTGTAACATGGACCAAAAATGTCTTAATTGTGGAGACTCTTCTCACAAAAAGGACACATGTCCTGTGAAAGAGAGTAAACATTTTCGCTGTGCGAATTGTAACGGCAACCATATGTCAAATTTTTATCAATGCCCAGTCCGTTTAGCAATTGTTCAGGCAAGGCAAGGTAAACAAAATTCAATTTCTCAATTAAAACCAACTTCAAAACAAAATTCTCCAAGCGTACCAGTGACGCATAGTTTACCTACTCCTTTGCATACCCGTTTAACTTATGCACAGGTTACAGGTAGTTCGAACATTATACCGCCTAGTGTTGGTAGTTCGAAAATAACCGTTAATATGGGTAAGCAAAACACGCTAGAAAATAATTGTACACCTATCACTCCAGCTAATATTGCTACCGAAAATATTTTTTCTAATGTCAACTGCCTGGGGCCTATTACGGCAGGTAAACTTTCTTTTTTGCAACAGGCAATGTTCGATCTTATGAACGCCATGTTGCAGGCAAAATCAATGTTTGAAGCCATTCAAATAGGTACAAATTTTACTATTAAAATTGTTTCTAATTTAAAATTTAGCAATGATTTTAAATAAAACAATTAAAATATTAAATTGGAATGCTCGCTCATTGAAGGCCAATGAGAATGAGCTTTTTAATTTTTTAACAGTAAATAATGTGCATATTGCAATTATTACTGAAACATTTTTGAAACCTAACATAAAATTAAAATATGATCCCAATTACGTGGTTCATAGATATGATAGGATTCAGGGTTCCGGCGGTGGAGTTGCAATTATTATTCATCGCCGAATCAAACATCGTGCTCTTCCCCATCTTGAGACGAAAGTTATTGAAACTTTGGGAATTGAAGTTCAAACTGAACTTGGGATTTTATTTAAATTATTTTAAAGGTGATTTACAAAAACTCACCAGAAATCGTTCGAAATTTTTCATAATCGGCGATTTTAACGCTAAACATCGTTCATGGAATAATTCTCAAAGTAATTCCAATGGCAAAATTTTATTCAATGATTGTTCTTCAGGATACTATTCTATTTTGTCTCCGAATAGTCCCACATGCTTTTCTTCTGTAAGAAACCCTTCAACAATTGATTTGGTGCTAACAGATCAAAGTCATGTATGTAGTGATTTGATCACACATGCTGACTTTGATTCTGACCATCTTCCAATAACATTTTCTTTATCACATAAATCAGTTTTAAACCCTATGAGCTCTGTTTTTAATTATAACAAGGCTAATTGGGAAAGATACAAAACTCATATTGAGAGAAATTTCAATAATGAGCTTGATTTGCAAAACGAAGTGAATATTGATTCCGCTTTGGAAGCATTAAAATGTGCAATTGTTGATGCCAGGAATTATTCTGTTCCAAAGGCTCAAGTGAAATTTGATTCATCAATAATTGACGAAAATCTTCAACTTCTAATTCGTTTGAAAAATGTCCGCAGACGTCAATATCAACGTTCTCGTGACCCTGTTTTTAAAACTATTTATAAAGATTTACAGAAAGAGATTAAGCATAGATTTACTCTTCTGAGAAATCAAAATTTTGAGACTAAAGTTGAAAAATTGAAACCATATTCAAAACCATTTTGGAAGCTGTCGAAGATTCTTAAGAAACCTTCAAAGCCTATTCCAGTTTTAAAAGATGGTGAACGTTTTCTTGTATCCAATGAACAAAAGGCTCAAAGACTTGCTCAGCAGTTTGAGAGTGTTCATAACTCAAATTTGAATTTTGTGAGTCCAATTGAAAATGAAGTCACACGTCAATTTGATTTAATTTCTTCCCAGAATTTTTTACCTGCAGAAATAATTGAAACTAACTTGAATGAGATTAAATCAATTATTAAAAATTTCAAAAATATGAAAGCACCTGGTGACGATGGAATCTTTAATATACTAATCAAACATCTCCCTGAGAGCACAATGGAATTTTTAGTGAAAATTTTCAATTGCTGCTTCAAAATTGCATATTTTCCCAAATTATGGAAAAATGCAAAAATTACTCCCATTTTAAAACCGGATAAGAACCCAGCTGAAGTTTCAAGTTATCGACCAATCAGTTTGCTTTCTTCAATAAGTAAACTGTTTGAGAGAATTATTCTTAACAGAATGATGTCACACATCAACGAAAATTCAATTTTTGCAAATGAACAGTTTGGATTTCGCCATGGGCATTCCACAACTCATCAATTGCTCAGAGTTACTAATATGATACGAGCTAACAAATCTGAAGGTTATTCCACTGGAGCTGCTCTTTTAGACATAGAAAAAGCATTCGACAGTGTTTGGCATAAAGGTTTGATTGCGAAATTGCAAACTTTTAATTTTCCAATTTTCCTAATCAAAATTTTAAAAAATTATCTTACTGATCGAACTCTGCAGGTTGTCTATCAGAATTCAAAATCTGATAGATTTCCTGTCAGAGAAGGGGTAAGGTTCAGTCTTGGGTCCAGTCCTGTACAACATATTCACTTCAGATCTTCCTGATTTGCCTCCAGGATGCGCAAAGTCATTGTTCTGCGATGACACAAGCATTTCCGTAGAAGGAAAAAGTCTTCGTGTCATATGCAGTCGATTGCAGAAAAGTTTAGATATTTTTTCTTCCTACTTGCAAAAGTGGAAAATCTCTCCCAATGCTTCTAAAACTCAAATGATAATTTTTCCGCATAAGCCTAGGGCTTCTTTCCTCAAGCCAAACAATAGTCACGTTGTCAAGATGAATGGGGTTATTTTAAGTTGGTCCGACAAGGTTAAGTACTTGGGACTAATTTATGATAAAAATCTTATTTTCAAAGAGCACATTGAGAGTATACAAGCCAAGTGCATCAAATATACGAGATGTTTATATCCTCTCATTAACAGGAATTCTAAACTTTGTTTAAAGAACAAACTTTTGATTTACATACAAATTTTTAGACCAGCAATGCTTTATGCTGTACCGATCTGGTCAAGTTGCTGTTCAACAAGGAAGAAAACGCTCCAAAGGATTCAGAATAAAATTCTGAAAATGATTTTGAAGCGTCCTCCTTGGTTTGGTTCACTCGAATTACATAGACTTACTGGTGTTGAACCATTAGAAGCTATGTCAAATAAAATTATTAACAATTCTCGACAAAAATTGTTGCAATCCTCAATTGCTACGATAAGCTCTCTTTATAGCCAATAAGTTATCAATTAAGTTAGTTGTAAGTTTACTTCCCCTTTCCTGACAAGTAGGTTTAAATCCCTACGAATTATAAGTCCTTATTGCGAAAGCAAACGAATCCTAACAATTAAAATTACAAATTTCTAACAGTGTTGAGAAGTCACCATTTGTGATTGGACACACATACTCATTATTTACTAATATTTATCATAAATACTTAAGCTACTAACAAATCCCCCCTTAAAAAAAAAAAATACTCTGCTTATGCAAGCCAGAAATTAATAAAATGGGGGAAAGTTACCCAGTTTGAATAAAATGATAAAATTTTATGTTTGTGGATTTTTGTAAATCTGACCCAATGAATAAAACAATTTTAAAACATTCAAAAGCTTATATTTATTTCACACTGAAACCTTATGAATGTTTTAAAATCACTTCCGTGTCTTCAGTCTAAATGGCTTCATTGAATGGGGCACATAGACCTATTTACCTGAGAGAGAAGCGCCAGTTCAATGACAGTTCAATTTTGTTTTCGTCTACTTCGTTTTCGTTTTTGTGCAAGAAAAATATCTCACAATCGTTTCAATCAAGTCAGCGTGCGCATTTGTCTCTTGTTTTGATGATGATATTATTCAAACATATGTTCAAACTTGAGATGATTTTCATATCGGTTGAATATTATAATATATTTTTGATGTAGTGAAAGTAGATTCGTGGATTCAGTTTCCGTCCGTGCAATTAAGAATTAGTAGTTCTTATAATCTACTGTGAATTAAGGTTAGGTTGCAATGGGATTTGTCTACATTTTTTTCCATCGACATCCGATTGATCCATTATTTTCAACACGGTAGAAACAATTCAGCGACGTGAGAGGCGGTTGGAAACAGACAGATGCATTGAAGGTATGCAGCGCATGTTAACCAGCTCAAAATAATAACCAATCCCGTTGATGTGTCGCTTCCGCGCAATGCTCTTTAGGCAAATAAATGTTATGAATTCAAAAGAATTTCAATTTTACAGTGACAGGCACCAGCAATGTTTTGGGTGGTTGATGCAAGTGCTTCCAAGCAGTGCCTTCAAGGTAAAAAAAAAGTTTAGGCAGATTGTTTCCGATATCAACTGTACCATCATTGCCTAGTGAGATCCCGCCTATATGAGTTTTACATCTATACTGTGGGTGTCATTATTATTATTGTTCTTACTTTGGGCTTATTCCAATTTCTACATAATGTTAGGAGATGGTTATATATTATTTTACTTCAGAAAACTCCAACATATTTTACAATATATGTGAAGAGATATTAACTTCACCGTCAATTTCAAATAATAAATAGGAATACAGTAAATATTGATTACATAGTAAAAGTTCATATTTACATGCCAATTAAAAATCAACTATACAGTATTTTAACTCTAAATTTATGGTTGAGCGACGTTGGTGAAAATATTGATATACAGGCTTTTGATAAAGTGAGAGCTTTCGTAATTTGTTGATTTAAGACCAAAGCAAAAAAAATAGCACATTTACAAATAAATTAGATTGGAAATAAACCAACACTAAAAATAGAACAGAAATAATTTATCCTCAGGAATATTTATTTCAAAAATTATCTTGAAAAAATAAATGCCTGATTAATTTACATCGACTACTATACTCTCCATATTTCATTTCATCAGGCCTGCCGGTTCCCAATGACATTTCTTGTCTGGTTCACGTTGACATTTGTGAGCATAAAAACAAAGCCAGCTGGCGCCTCTCTTTCAGGTTCGGAGATTCAATCCCGATTAAGTGATCCTTTTTATTGTATTTTTTTTTTTGTTACGACCAGGGTGACGAAAAAAATTTCAAGATGAAATTCCCTGATTTTCCCTGAAATATAATATTATTTTCCCTGATATTTTTCAGCATTCCACACAAAACAGTGAAAAAAGTATTCAATCGGATATGAAACCGAAATGTAGAGGTCCCAAAACAGCCTTTTACGCTGAAAATCCGTTTTTGCGCTAAAGAGCCGTTTAAAAAGAATCGCGTCTCGGGTCAAATTTTTTCCCTAAATATTTTCTTGTTTTCCCTGATATTCCCTGATTTCCCTGAGCGAGAAATAAATTCCATGACATTCCCTGATTTTCCAGGTTTTCTACACCCTGTACAACATTTTGTTACACAAAATTCAATTAAAAAAGCATTTAAGCGTTTATCGATATTTTTTTCAATCGTTATTTCATCGATGTTTTTTCAATGAAAAATTAGGAAAAACAGCTTCCCTAAAAATTTCTTAGTTGCGCCTATGTGAAAATTATATGACTGTAGAGTAACTCTCCTACAAAAAAAAAAAAAAATTCAGACAATATCAGTAAGAGAAAAATTTTACTGATAGTTAATTATATCTTTTCTCACTGATAACTATCAGTAGTTACTGATTGTTTTCCCATCCCTATCTCAAAGTATAAATCCTTCCTCATACACCTCCAATCGTGTCAACTTGTTAGATACTTCTGTTTCTACTGTGTTTTTCGATACATCCATGATGGAAGAAACTCGTGGAATCCCGGATCATTTACGCGTGCAGCAGATTCCTTAAATTATTTTATAACAAAAAAAAAACATCAACTGCGACAATGCGTTTTATACTGATGGATCACTTCTCAACGGGTCCACTGGCTTCGGTATCTTCAACAATAATTTTACTGCCTCCTTGTAGGATCCTGCTTCTTAATCCTGCTTCTGTTTACGTCGCAGAATTGGCTGCATCTCAGTATACCTTAGGGATTATTGAAAAAATGCCCACGGACCATTACTTCATCTTTACGGCTCTCCGATCGATGAAGGATGTAAGGCACTCTCCGTATTTCCTGGGGAAAATTTGTGTGCTTTATCCAAAAAATCTTCTCAGATTACCTTAGTGTGGGTCCCTTCTCATTGTTCCATTCCGGGCAATGAGAAAGCGGACACTTTGGCTAAGGTGGGCGCAACAAACGGTGATATTTACAACAGACCAATTGCCTACAGTAAAATTTTAAAATTTTCACTTCAGAATACACTTATCAACTGGCAGGCCTCGTGGGATAAGGGAGAACTGGGGAGGTGGCTACACAGCATCATCCCCAAGGTTTCCACCAAACCTTGGTTTCGGGGGTTGGATGTAGGACGAGATTTCATTCGCATGATGTCTCGGATTATGTCCAACCACTACAAGTTAGATGCACATCTCCTGCGTATTGGGCTGGCGAGCAGTAATCATTGCGTTTGTGGATCGGGGTATCAAGACATTGAGTACGTGGTTTGGGTGTGTGTTGAATTCCGCGGCGCCAGATCTTTACTTTTGGATACCCTCAGGGCCCGAGAAATACAGTCCTATGTGCCAGTTCGTGATATTCTCGCTCAGCGAAACTTGCCATACATGCTACTTGTTTATAGCTATTTGAAGAGCATCAAGGTGCCCATTTAACAACAAAACAAATCTCGGATAAAAAAACCATGTTAGTTCAAGTAATAGATTTTGTTTCAGCTCGTAGTCGGCAGTGTAGGGACGCACTCTAACATCACACACAACCACATGCTGCGATGAAGCATACCTGATGCAAGGAGGTGAGAGACTTTGGGGCGAGCTGTCAAGTGCGTGAAAAAGGGTAGAAGAAGGATGCGACCGCGTTGACGTGCAAGTGAAAGTGCACAGAATAAATAATAAAAAGTTCGAATCGATTATTGAATCTAGTGGTAATCTTTTTAACGGAAAAGCTCCCCCTCTACAGGCAGCGAGGATAAAAAAATTGCCTTTAACTTATAAGATATTTTAGACCATAAGGCATTAGACTTTTTTTTTGTTCACACAACATTTATTTGACCCGGCACAATACAAATAGGCATTAGACTTAATTGGCTCCGAAAACATTAATTTGTATTGTGCCGTGTTAAATAAATGTTGTGTGAACAAAAAAAATCAAAACTTTGTCTGAAGTCGATTTGTGGCTCCAGTGCATCATTACGATTTCGGAAATACCCATATTGGGAGTTATTTGGTCGTTTGCCGCTGTTTTCCGAAGCCGGAAGTCACCATTTTGGTTTCATAATGGCATTTGGAGACAATTTCTGGATTTTCAACGTCATACTGGTTAAAGAAACACTCATATTGGGAGGTATTTGCTCATTTTCAGCTGTTTTTCAGAAACCGGAAGTCGCCATCTTAGAATTCAAAATGGTATCTGTGGTCAATTTTAGCTCCTGTGTATTATTCTAGATCCATTCATTCGTGTGTATTATTCTAGAAAACATTGTGTTTCCTGTGTATTATTCTAGAAAACATTCACCTGCCAAATATTGTTCCATTTAGTTGATTAGTTTGCGAGTTGTGCAGAAATTTGTGCTTCATTTGTATGGAACCCCTCCCTTCCAGAAGAGGAAGGGGCGTTGAACCATTATGGACATATTTGTTACCTCTAAAAACATTCACATACCAAATTTGGTTGTATTTTTTTGATTGGCTCTTGAGCTGTGCGAAATTTGTGTTTCATTTGTATGGGACCCCTCCCTTATAGAAGAGAGAGGGGTGTCAAACCATTATGCACATATTTGTTACGTCTAAAAACATTCACCTGCCAATTTTTTCCCATTTAGTTGGTTAGCTCCAATGTTGCTGGTCACATTTGTTTTTATTCTCCGTTCTACATTCTCTCATTCTTCGCCAAGAGCTTTTTTCGGCAAACCGAATAATTACAACTCACCCGTTTGTTCCCTACTACGTGAAGCGTGGTTGTTTCGAATGCTCGCCTGAAAGCCGAAGACTTCACGAAGAGTGCTAATTCCCACACCCTGCGAATGCTCCCTATGAAGCGATAAACTCGAGTGCGATGCGCTAGTGGCTGGCTGTAACAAAGCAGTGCAAATGAAGGCTATATTGCTTGCGCAATGTAGAGAAAATATGAACCGTTGTGGAACGGAGTGCCCTATAAACAATTTTTTTCGAGAAAGAGTTAACAGTATGTGACGGAAATTTAAAAAAATCAAACTCGCCTGCTCGTCAATCATTGCATTGGAGGGCACCAAATGTGGGAGTGAAAAGAATAAAAGCCAAATGTTCGGCAAATTAGGTTGGTTGTTTTTCCAGGGTTGCTTATCGAGTCAATAAAAACGCTCTCAATTGTTCAATAAATGCGAAATTGTAACGGAAAGTTGCGTCCAGATTTCGGCCTAGTTCGGTCGAGAATCGAAACAAGCTCATTCCGGTCTGTTTTATATGTGGTGCGGTTGGCTCCGTTCCGGTCCGCCCAAAGTCTGAGAACGAAATTTTTTCAAGCAAGCGTTATTTTACTGAAAATAAATCATTAAGTCTATTATGCATGTTAGAACAGTTTGATTGAATTAAAACAATGCAAAAAGAGTTTTCTAGTGAAATTTCACCTTAAAGTGATGTTTTTGTCAAATTTAGAGTGACACGTTGTTTCTCAACCACTGAATATGTTCTTCTGATTTTTTTTGAAACATTGATTATAAATCAAATGAAAATTTGTTTTTTTTATACAATGTAGGTCGGACTTTATTATTCGGAATGTCAAAAAGAATCATTCCGGATAATCGAATCACTGAAAAATATTCGAATTTGCGATTAACGAACATAAAATAAATATTTTCTTTTTTTTTATTTAACTTGTACAATGCTTCCACAGTTATGGGTCAGCTACAATTATGGGTCACTTTTACGCAAATACGTCTATTCTCACGAAGCTGAACAAATTTTCATTAGCAGTGGTATTTTTTGTAACTCACTTGTAACTTCATTTTTACGATTTTTTTTTGTGTGGACCCCACTGCGGCCAGTAGTTGTTTGATCTTTCGTGGCATTGTCCGGACGTTTTTGCTGTTTGCACATTTCTGTAATTTTTACGATATTAAAATGATTTAAAGTTGAAAATGTCACTAAATACTACAAGGTATACAGCCCTAGGGATTGTATGAAATGATGACGTAGGACCAAATATATATATTCTATTATATATCTTATATATATATATATGTGTGTGGTATGAGAGAAATTCAAAACCAACTCTTCTTTTGGCGATTTTGGGGTCCTGCAAAGGACCGGTTTTACTTGATGGTAGTCCTGACAAAACAGGTTTCAATTATTGATAGTCCTGAAAAAAAAATTTGAGTTTGTGATGTAAAACACACGCATTGTTTATACTTACAATTCCAAGTTACTGGGGATTTATTGTTGTCATTTAAAAATTATTATCGGATTATTAGAATAGCATCGAATGAGGTCGTCGTGGTCGTCATCAGTTATTTACTGATATGAACGGTAAAGTTGAAGTGATTGAGGAATTTGATACAACGATATATCAATATGAAAGCGGGAAGTACCTACTGATGAATAATTCTTGAAAATTCTTGCTTACACAGATGCAATGTATGTTGTATTAATGTCTTTTTAGAGCAGATGATATTGTATAACGACTGTAATTTACAGATGTAATTTTTCTATATAAATATAATATTAGAAACTTACAAGAGGCACACTGCCGGTACCCGGATAACTGTTCCATAATGGAAAACAACATATTGAGAAAACGGCGATTCAATATTATCCGTGAATTTTCGGATTTCCAGCAATTACATCCAGAACCAATGACCATAACAGTTTCATGGCACCACAAGTTTATCGTTGAGAACAAAAAACCATGGGTGGAATCGGTTTTACGTTATATAACTTGAAAAAAAGACAAAATGGGACAAAATATGCGGGTACATTTCAAAAGTACTCGCATGTTTTGTCCCATCACATATAAATTCAACCAGCAACCGGCAGTATCATTGGCAACCTACATTGTACTACAGAAAAACAACATTAGTCTACACTCAAAATATTTTTCACATTATTGTTACGTGAAATTTCCTGTACTTATTCATTTTCTGTCATTTTGCATGATTTATGTGACAAACATAACATCTACGTGAAAATCACATGCATAGTATGTTTTATCTCAGAGTATCTACGTGAACTTGGCAACGTCAAACAGAATGTCATAGAAGAAGTATCGCGTGAACTCTCTATGTGAAAATATACATAAATCAAAATGGCGAAGCTGTTGTCTCAGTCGCTGAAAATGAAATAGAATTTCTCGACGGCTTGCTAATAAGTGAGCTCTCGAAAAACCGTACGAAATTGACATCGAGCCCTGAGCTTACAGGTTTCACACAGATTCAGTTCAAAGGTCGAGGAGTTTCATATACATAAACAGTTATAGTTTACAGTAGTTATCGCCGGCAAATGTCGTATTATTTGTCAGTTTTTATGTCGTTTGATTCATTTACGAATCGGCGATTTTGCATGGCCGTGCGATTTATCAAGCAACATATTTCTATAATTTCTAAAAACTATTTGCCGTCTCTTAAGAATTGGGGAAATCAAATTTGGATATTTTACGTTATATCAAACGTAGTAGCTAGCAGATAATCGAATGCTTTCCATTTTAGCGGTAGTTGAATTATACGTGAAATTCACATAAAATGCATATGTCTGCTGTATAAGATTCATAGGATAAATCATCTCAACAGATCATGATGAACTCAAATGACAATCACGTAGAATCTACGTGAATATGACAGTGGAAAATTTTCACCTAAATTTTCCGGTAATTATGACATGAAAATTATTTTGAGTGTAGTAAATTGAATGACATACTTCTATATGCCTAAAATAATCCGATATACACTAATCTGGAGCAAAATTATATGTTCGCAGTTTGTACCACTATGCAGTGGGACTGTAACGCGGGTACTTTCAATATGGGACAAACACAACTTGGTATTTTTTCCATGTTTTTCCATACAAAAGTATCAATTTTAAATTTTTTCCGGAAAATATGATAACAATTAAGTCGATTCCCGATGGTAACTCAAAAGTGGCCAAAATCAGTATGGGACAGTTATGCGGGTACCGGCAGCACAGTTCTGTTGTATTTAGTCATTACGTCTATTTTAGAAATAAGTGATTCTCAATAGCTTTTAACTGTATCTAATGTGTACGCAAGAATGGCCAAACACTGCTTGATAAGTTATTGGTGCCCGAACGCTGTAAAACAGGTATTTTGATTATCCTTGCTTGAAAAACTCTGATGGTTCTTACGTATCGTTAAACTGTTACCGATACCGGTTTGAATTTTAGGTAAAAAATGGAAATTTTCTGAGATGCAATGGTTTAGCTTTCATCCTCTGTATGCTCGCACTGACTTGACAGTAACGTGAACAATGGACGATGATATGAAAAATATGTGATGTATCTTTTCGTTGACAATTTTGATATGTTTCTTGCAAATATAATATCAATACAGGTACCTCCGAGCGTAGTTGGCTGCTTGGGATCTGTGACGAGATCAAATTTCATCCAATGCTTCATAAAATTCACCACCTCCATATTCTCCTCTTTTGAAATATCTATAGTGAAAAATATCGCCTGTCACTATTACCTGGGCATCGTCTCTTGAGTCATAAATCAGATTTCGCGTTAGAAACATTTTCACTAGTTTTAGCGACGTCTTTGGTGAAATAAGCTGGGCAGCATTTGTATGGGCAGTAATGACATCCTCCGCTGTGTGATCTAGTCCTTCCCGAATGCTCAATGTTTTACGGTTGAATTTTTCAACATCGATGTATCGATGGTACAGTCTTATTGCGTTTATTTATTTATTTATTTTGTCAATCATATATGTAGACTGGTTACATTAATTTCTAAACTATACACGAACATAAAACAAATTAATTTTGTGTCCTCAGCCTCAAGGACTTGAAATACTGTTTCAGTTTATACCGGGACATCGTAAAGTCAATGGCTTTGCAGTGTAGATTATAAGAATTCATCATACTATTTATAGGTCCATTTTTTGCGTATTCCGTACGATGATGGTTAAGAGTAAATAAACTACGGTGTCGAAGTTGTCGAATGGGTGCATAAAAGTTCAATTTAGAAAGTAGTACTGCTGAGTCAACGTTCTGCGAAACGATATCGTTTACAAATGAAGCCTTCGCGTACTCTCGCCGTTCTTACCCTAATAAACCCTAATATGTTGTTTGCATTGTGTATAATAGTGTTATAGTGGTTTATGAAATTAAGTTTAGAATCTAAGATTATTCCTAAATCCCTAACTTTATCACATTTCTTCACATTCTGATCCCCTAATGCAATTACAATTTTGGGCGTTGTTAATTTTCTGCTAAAGGATATTACATTGCATTTTTTTACATTTACTTCAAGTAGGCTTTTCTTACCCCAGTTTTAAAATGTGTGGATTTCATTCTGAAATACATTGATGTCTTCTTGATTTTTTATTTCCAAAAACAGCTTCATGTCGTCGGCATATATTAAAACTTTATTATTTTTGAGGATGAAGGAAATGTCGTTTACGTACAAAATAAAAAGAAGTGGTCCTAAGTGGGAGCCTTGGGGAACACCTGAAGTAACTTGAATGGGATTTGACTTTTTTCCATTAAATTTTATTATTTGTTGCCTGTTTGTTAAATATGATTCAAGCCACTTCAGGAGACCAGACTCAATTCCAATTTTTTGCAGTTTAAAAAGTAGCATTGGTATGTCAATACGATCAAATGCTTTGCTAAAGTCTGTATAGAGAGCTTCAACATGGTTCCCATTATCCATTGCATTTAATGAGTAATCTACGAATTCAAGTAAATTTGTGGATGTAGAGCGGCCTTTGAAGAAGCCGTATTGTTTATCAGTTATTCGATTTTTGTTCGGCACATTGTTTTGACACCACTCAATTGTCCGAAATCTTCCTTCAACCATTTTGGTCTGATCCTCCGATAGTTGCTCACCGTTTCCAATTTTCGTAAGTATGGAGGAGAATGCAATATCACTCTGCCTCATGACTTGTCGCAAGGGGTAGTCTTCCAGCGATTGCCACAGTAACGCACCACCTATGAGTTATTTACAGGTTTGAACGGGGCTCTGGCGTTCACTGGTGGTAGCTGACGGAAATCACCACACAATAAAATGTCTTTCCCGCCAAAGCCATCGTAGTAATTACCAGTGATGCTCTGCAAGCGTGTGTTAACCGTATTCAAAATATTTACGCCGATCCTACTGACTTCGTCGATTATGACTAGTTTAATGTTGGCAAACGAATTTCGATATAGCTGAAGAATTTCAAATCAAAGTTTCCCATGGTGCCTTTTATCCATAGTTATATGGAAAGCGGATTGTACTGTTGTGCCACCCATCGCCACCGCAGCCTTTTCGGTAGATGCACAAGCAACATACGCATTGTTCAGAGAGTTATGAGCTTGGCTGAAACGGTTGTAGGGCTCAATAACAATGCGCAGCGTAAATGTTTTGCCACAACCCGCGGGGCCAGTGAAGAACAATTGCAGTGGTTTCCTGTTCTCACTAAAGCGGTGCAGACTGTCGATCACGTGAAGAACTAAAGCACGCTGCTCCACATTAGTTTTACGCATTAAACTGCAGTAGTCCTGTTTATTCATAACTGTGGTACGTTGCTTGATAACCGCCGATAAAACATTAGTAGGTAGCAGGCTGATATCGTCATCGTTTAGCTGCATTGTGATGTTCCCCTACATTCGTCAAACTTGAAATTCACAGCGGTTTCTTGCGCGCCTGAATCATCTTTATCACACAAACGCAGATACTCATCAACAGTATGCTCGATATTGAGATCGCAGTCAAAATCCTTGCGCTTCGCTAGAATTTCTGCTTCGTGTAGGTCATAGAGTTGCAAAAATTTATTTCCATCAAGAATATCACACATTTCGTCCCGAAATGGCACAAAAAGCAGTACCATCTCTCTCTTGTATTCAGACAGCTTTTCCATTTTATAATTGCACCATTGCAGTACACATTGCAGAAATACGACGAACCTTGTAGGTGTTACCGCTGCGTTCTTTAGTATAGTATGCAGCAAAATCGGCGAGGCACAAATTATCTAAACCGGAGCGTGCCTCATACTTTTGAACAATATTCATCGTCCAGATATCAGTGGAATTATCGTCGATTCCTTCTTCATCCATAACAGCATTCCGCTTTCGTGATTTCGTATGAGGCTCATGAGGCCACATCGTCGGAATGAATTGTGTTGCTCTGCTTGATTCCGACATCGGTTGCCGCAACAAGTACCAGCGGCTTTGAATTTTAATGCTCAATTTTTTCAGGAGCGCAATATAATCTTGATCAGGAAATTATTCTTGCAGTGTGATCAGATCACGTTGAAGGCAACTCATACCACGATTAGTTTTATCAACGTACTCCACAACGTAAGCAGCGCAAGAAAGTTCATCCAATATAAACTGCAAATCCATATCGGATAAAATATTACGAGCTATCCATGGGTTAAACGGATTAGTCCAAAGCTCGGTGGATCGTTTGAGCATAACGGTAGATCGGCGGATAGTTGCTCGGATAGCATCGAGGTATCTGTCTATATTGCAGCGACACTCGACAAGGAATGCATCCAGCGTTTCAAATTCCTTTGTATCTAGTACCTCGCGCATTTTTTTTTGCTTCTCGAATCAGCTGACCACGACGGCTATCGTCGGGAGCAATGGGAAGAAGGATCTGGGTTATGTCCATAGGCCAGTGAGGGATGTTAAATCTACAATGATTTTCATTTCGTTTGTAACATGTAAAAATATGTTTGTGAACCTAAAATATAATCATCGAGTAAACGTATGAAATACAACACATAGACTGTCATTTTACTTGTAAACCATAAGATTCCGGTAAATCCTCCTTCCTGACGGAACAAAGATGCTCAATGAGTTGCACGGTGTTGGGCATAACTTCACCAACCGCTTCCCAAGGGTCGTTATTCAACCACAGTTAAATATGCGCATGTGGGCTTTCACGTCGTTGGAATTCGATTCGCTTAAAAAAATCGACAACGTGATATTCCCAAAAACTCTAAATTTTTGCGACGATAGCAGAAACATGATTGTATCTACGAATTTGTTGAAGTATATGCAACATGTAACAGGATCGTTGTTGACTAGCATTGCTCTTTGTAGTGCTGTCAGTTGTTGCATCGGATCTGTTAACTCGTTACCGTTGTATCCTTCTGAAAGTTTATTAAGTATCTTGAGAAGGTGTGGCCATTTTGTTTCGTTTGCACTGAGCGTAACATTGTTGGCTTTCCTAGTTGACGCATCATAGCAAACACATCCTTCTTTCTTTGTTGCCAGTACTGAACTGAGTTGGGTATAGATTTTAAAAACGATAAATTTCTTTCGATGCGTTGCTCCATGAAATCTCTGTTCTGCAGATCAGCACGGGTGATATTCGCGGTGCCCGTACATTTGAAAGTACACTGCAATCCTTCTGAAACTCGCAGACGAAGAATTTTCATTGCCATATATAGAGAACATGTTGCGGTTTGGCTCCTCGTCTATCGCGGCGTCGAGTTTCACTCGAAGCTATCATAAAGTGTCCAAAATAAATACCAGGATAGGCCAGCTCTTCTGCGTGCTCATCAAAGATTACAGACATCGGCATTTTATTTTGCGCAGGAGCTATTTCGAGACATTGATCTTCGTTCCATAGCAGGGTTTCTTGCTGTCCAAGGATTAATTCTGTTTCGTTTTCCATGTCAATTGTTTCCAACTCCATCCTATTTTCCGATTCGTTAACCAATCTTTCGAGCTGTCGCTCATCCATGGCAATGCCATATCGGCGGTACAGCGGTGTGTTTACTAAATAAGCAAGCCAAGCCTTAACTGTCGCTTTTTTGACAAATCCGGATAAATAGGATGACTTATGGATCAAGTGTTTTTTTATACACACATTAAATGTCTGATCGTCATCCAGCTGACGAGGAAGAGACCGCAACATCTCGCTCACATCTACCGGGCAATTGATGACTTGACCGATTATTGAATAGCTGCCTACAGTTAAAATCATGTAGATAATGAATAAATCTTTATAACTTTTTGCTTACCTGCAGCAAAACGCAATCGACGAATTTGCATGAAAGACAGGCGGGGTGACACCAATCTTTCTGTTATAGCGTCTAGCGAAGGTAAACCCACGGGTTTCTCCGGGTATGTGAACCCGTTAGTCTTGGAAAACGATGGGATTTTTCCCCGCTTTAAATTGCTCAGGCAGGTTTGGCATGCGTAAAATCTTTCCGTTACTTCAAAAGTCCCATTGCTACCAGTACTTCTTCACATGCTTGTGAAAGTGGTTTTAAATCATTGACGAACCACAATCTGTCGCATACGCTACACACAGCACCGAACTCATTTTGTATGAAGCGTTTTAAAAACTCCTGATCGGCTCGTTCAAAATTCACATTTGAAACTAATACCACATTGCGACAACAAATAATGAAAAAAAAAAACATTTACAGCATGGTACAACAATTACATATTGTATAGGTATTGTATGTATTTTCACCAATAATACAGAAAGATTTTTGTTTTGTTTTTCCATACATTCAGGAAAAACAAGACAAAAATCAAAGAACCGTTCTAATAATTTTATCATTAGCTATGACGAATTTTATCATCAGCTATGATCTTTTCATAAATTATAAATGTACATATACATAACTGCAGAAATATCTCAAATATCTTACTTATTCTATAAAAGTATGAAAAGAAAATTTTCCTTGAACTTTCATTCATCTTGATACGGAAGGTTATTTTTATAATAAAGCGTATTTTTGAATATTTTTTAGTTGACGCAAAAGTAATTTAAGCGCCACCACAGTGAGGTTATATTTTTATTTTCTTTTAAGTTTTTTGATTCTTTATAAATTATGTTTGTATAGTTTGTATGTACAGTAGATAGAGATTTAGTGTCAAATAACGAACTGTATAGTGGTTTAAAACGTTAAATTGGAGCTAATAGAACAAAAAATCTAGCCACCTTATCTTGTAAGAAAACAGGCTAGGATACGAGAAACCCTTCTATGGTAGTTTGGCACCCCTTCCTTCTCTGAAAACGGGGGTTTTTACACAAATAAAACACAAAATTATGCATTACTTGAGAACTAAGAGCAAAATTTTAAAGTATCGATGCCGTGCTATAGTTACGGCTGTACATTTAAGCACGGCAAAGCGAATCGCATTGCGCTGCTTATCGCGTTCTGTATGGCCATAGCAAAAGAAATATACCAATGCGATATAATAAAAATTATTTATCTGGTTTCTAACATATTTGAGTTTGATTGATGACGGTTTGATAGTATAAAGAAAATAAAAATTACAAACACAAAATTTTTGTACAAAATGCAATTTAATTAAAATAGATTATTTCACATTCTAAATCGATTGATATTTTAGCAAATAGAAGAACAATCCAACAGTTCCTGGTATAATAAGCTTTGGTGCCATCACTTAAATTCTGTTTATTTATTGTTATTCAAAAACAACGGTTAATCATTGCGACTATGTCATTTCATTTTTGAAAAACGCACATGCCTCACTACGCGAAGCACTGACCACTGTGTGCCTCGAACCGGCAGCTTTTGGCGATGCATTTATCAATGCAGCAGCTGAACTGGCATCTAACTGTACCAAACCAGCCGCGTCGTGCGTCACAGAATTTTCTCTATCACGTTCCTTTTTGCGGCATAGCCTGGTGCGTTTTGTTACTGGCGAGTCGGGTTCCACTGAATCAGCTTGTTGGATGCGTTTTCGGTAATTGCGCGAATACATCCGGTTGAGGTATTGAGACATTTTATATTTAAATGAAATTCACTCACTCACAAAAAATCGTGAGCTGGTTATCACTTACGCCTATTATACACCGTGTAAATCCAACAGTAATAAGCGCTCCACTTGCTATCGTGTGACAAACTTTAATGAAACTGAATTTTCTACACGCAGTCATTTATATCGAGTTCAGAGTAGACTTTTGCCATTAGGGCGTGGCTACGTAGCTTGGAGAAAGAGGAGCAACCAAAACACCTTCGATACTACTGAGTGATTTTCATAAGCATCAAAAGAAAGTTTTTGCTTTCTCGATGCGAAAATCACTCTGGTTCTTAGGTTAACTAATTTTCGTTTCTTATATTTGAGGTGTTCGATAAAGGTGTTCGAGTGGGCACAAATATACAATTAAACCGGAAAATCACTCAATTTAGCAGTGAAAATTCTTGAAATGAGGGTTACATCTTGTTGTGATAAACTATTCATAGGCAACACTACCGTTTATCTTTGGTGCGCCCTGATCGTTATTTTTTAGAAATGATTATTTAGAAATAGATGAACATTTCACACTAGTAGTAGTTGTGAAAATTCTCATAACTCTTATTTTCATCATCTTATAGTTCTGAAAAGAACCGATTTCATAATCTTCAGCTGGAAATATGTGCAACAGAATGCTGATGATCGCACCACCACCGGTAGCATCGATTATTTTGTTGGCCGCGCATAAAATTTGCTCTCCGCTGTGCCCTCCAGCAGCTGTGCCACCAAAATATCCTGCAGCGTACGATGGTAACTGTTGCTGCCGTGTGCAGAATGAAGGTAACATGCTCCGCGGTGCCTGGAAGTTGACTCGTATGCAGCTCTCGTTTCTCAATGACGCGAACCTTTAACGGCTGCACTGCACTCGCTATTGTGGAACAAACTAAACTGAAGCTGAATTTTCTACACGCAGTCTTTTGTATCGAGTTCAGCGTAGATTTTTACCATTAAGGCGTGGCCACACAGCTTATAGAAAGAGAAACAAACCAAAACATCTTCAATACTACTGAGTGATTTTCACAGAGCCGGATTTATGGGGGGGCCCAGGGGGCCCAGGCCCCGGGCCCAAACATTTTTGGGGCCCCCACAAATCTAGAAAAAGATTTTTCTCTCTTAAAAAAATGAGATTCAATCAAAAGTTCGATTTACAGTACGAAAATTTGAACAGACCATTTCAATCTGACACTTTTCTTCAGTGTTATTTTTTCGCGAGCGCCACTATCACAACTGCATCCATAAGAGTTCACCTTGGATTCTCTTGGAATGACACACATTAACACACCATTTGAATCAATCCAGCGCGCATGGGAGGTAGAAAGAAAATAAGCCACAAGTTTTTTCAATACATTGCATTTGCTAACTTGTCCGAATCAGGGATACCAGATGTGCTTTGCAAAATGCAGATTATCTGAGCTCGTGTGCAGATTTTATGATGTGTGTAGTTTTTCCTAGTTTCTGGAGATTATTTTCAAAGTCGTCTTATATTTGCGCAGTCTTCCTCAAATTGTATGCAAATTTTTGCCTGTGGATCGCAATTTTTTCAAATTTGCGGTGGGTTTTTTTTTTCAGGTATCAAGAAAAAAAATTCGAAGATGAAACTTATTAAAAATAGGTTGCGTACGACTGTGAAGAATGCAAGGCAGTCAAACTTAGCATTATTAAGTTTCGAGTACGAGTATACTGAAGGAGTTGAATGTTGATTATTTAATCAATAAGTTTTCTGCAAAAAAACTCGTAAGAAAAAATTCTAACAAATGTTTGGTAACTTTTCAATAGCAAATAAATGTTTTTAACTCGTACGATAAAAAAAGGTTTTGTTTTATTTTGAGGGCCCCCACTATAACTGGGCCCCGGGCCCCCACAATCGTAAATCCGGCCCTGGATTTTCATAATCATCAAGAGAAAGATTTTGCTTTCCCGATGCGAAAATCACTCTGGTTCTTAGATTAACTAATTTTCGTTGCTAATATTTGACTGATAACGGTGTTCGAGTGAACAAAAATAAACAATTAAACCGGAAAATAACTCAATTTAGCAGTGAAAATTCTTGAAATGAGGGTTATATCTTGCTGTGATAAACTATTCTTAGGCAATACTACCGTTTATCTTTGGTGCGCCTTGGTCGTTATTCTTTAGAAATGATTATTTAGAAATAGATGAACATTTCACACTAGTAGTAGTTGTGAAAATTCTCATAACTCTTATCTTCATCATCTTATAGTTCTGAAAAGAACCGATTTCATAATCTTCAGCTCGAAATGTGTGCTACAGAATGCTGATGATCGCACCATCACCGGTAGCATCGATTATTTTGTTGGCCACGCATAAAATTTGCTCTCCGCTGTACCAGCAAAATATCCTGCAGCGTACGATGGTAACTGTTGCTGCCATGTGCAAAATAAAGGTAACATGCTCCGCGGTGCCTGGAAGTTGACTCGTATGCAGCTCTCGTTTCTCAATGTCGCGAACCTTTAACAGCTGCACTGCACTCGCTATTGTGGAACAAACTAAATTGAAGCTGAATTTTCCACACGCAGTCTTTTGTATCGAGTTCAGCGTAGATTTTTACCATTAAGGCGTGGCCACACAGCTTATAGAAAGAGGAACAAACCGAAACATCTTCAATACTACTGAGTGATTTTCATAATCATCGAAAGAAAGTTTTGGCTTTCCCTATGCGAAAATCACTCTTGTTCTTAGATTAAATAATTTTCGTTTCTAATATTTGACTGATAACGGTGTTCGTGTGAACACAAACAAACAATTAAACCGGAAAATCACTCAATTTAGCAGCGAAAATTCTTGAAATGAGGGTTATATCTTACTGACAAACTATTCTTAGGCAACACTACCGTTTACCTTCGGTACGCCCTGGTCGTTATTTTTTAGAAATGATTATTTAGAAATAGATGAACATTTCACACTAGTAACTGCCGCTCATAGCAAGTCCGTCCCATTTGCGTTTTGGTGCTGACGAGAAAACAGCAATTAAAAATCTTAACGCTTTGGGTGAAATTTTGCACTTGAATGCATTTTCAATCAAGACCATCAACAGAATTTAGTACTGCAATGACAATCTAACACTTTTGCATCATAAAACTTGTATAAACACCGAAACTTTATCAAAATTTGTTAAAAATCATAAGCTGGGACTCATATGCGATTACTTTTACGGTACGTAGCCAGAATGAAAGCAAGTCAGTCCCATAGCCAGCTACGACCGGTGATGAAAAACAAACTACTGCAAATCGACGGCGGTGCTATAGCTTGCGTTTGGAATGAATCCATCGCAGGTCAATTCATAAATGACCTTCTCTCGTGCTTCATTAAATAAGTTTTTTTTTGTAAGAAGCATAGCACAATGTACCAACTGCGCCGCTCAAAATAAAATTAGATTTTGTTTTTACATTTGATACTACTGATAAATTCGAAATCAGTTTAGGTGTAGGAACTTGTTCTAAATTTTCCTGAGAGCGGTCACACGTTCGTGACGGCGAACAGCTTCCACGAAGCAGAGGAAGCAAATATGAAAGAACACCTATAGCTTAGGAAAATGTTTGCTCCTATCGAATATCACTTGGTACATCCAATTCTAATCCTGAAGACCATAAGTTGTGGTAAATATCACATTTTTCATAATCATTATTAGCTGTGGGGTTAAATTGCGAAGATTTTTGCAGTGGGACCGACTTGCGATCACTTTTGCTATGGGACAAACCGACTTGCTATTTTTTTCATAACTCCTCAGAACGAAGTATTCAAAAATATTTGTTTTATCGAAAGTAGATATAAAAAGGAAATAATTCCATAAATAAACTCAAAATTGACAAAAATGCAATTGGGACGGACTTGCCATGAGCGGCAGAGTAGTAGTTGTGAAAATTCTCATAACTCTTATCTTCATCATCTTATAGTTCTGAAAAGAACCTATTTCATAATCTTCAGCTCGAAATGTGTGCTACAGAATGCTGATGATCGCACCATCACCGGTAGCATCGATTATTTCGTTGGCCGCCCATAAAATTTGCTCTCCGCTGTGCCAGCAAAATATCCTGCAGCGTACAATGGTAACTGTTGCTGCCGTGTGCAGAATAAAGGTAACATGCTCCGCGGTGCCTGGAAGTTGACTCGTATGCAGCTCTCGTTTCTCAATGTCGCGAACCTTTAACAGCTGCACTGCACTCGCTATTGTGGAACAAACTAAATTGAAGCTGAATTTTCCACACGCAGTCTTTTGTATCGAGTTCAGCGTAGATTTTTACCATTAGGGCGTGGCCACACAGCTTATAGAAAGAGGAACAAACCAAAACATCTTCAATACTACTGAGTGATTTTCATAATCATCGAAAGAAAGTTTTGGCTTTCCCTATGCGAAAATCACTCTTGTTCTTAGATTAAATAATTTTCGTTTCTAATATTTGACTGATACCGGTGTTCGTGTGAACACAAACAAACAATTAAACCGGAAAATCACTCAATTTAGCAGTGAAAATTCTTGAAATGAGGGTTATATCTTACTGATAAACTATTCTTAGGCAACACTACCGCTTATCTTTGGTGCGCCCTGGTCTACTAGGAGTAGTTGTGAAAATTCTCATAACTCGTATCTTCAAGCATTTATAGTTCTAAAAAGAACCGATTCCGTAATCTTCAGCTCGAAATGTGTGCTACAGAACGCTGATGATCGCACCACCACTGGTAGCATCGATTATTTTGTTGGCCGCGCATAAAATTTGCTCTCCGCTGTGCCCTCCAGCAGCTGTGCCAGCAAAATATCCTGCAGCGTCTTTACACACTCGGCGTTTATTAGACAAATTTGTGTTAATTGCAACCTCGAGGGTTGCAATTAACACAATCAGGGATATGAATCGACGCGACATATTATTAATCGGTGCTTCGACTTAAAATCTGTCTACAGTTCAAGAGCTGGGCCTTGCCAACGAGTGGCAACAGCTCACCATTCTCACATTCAGGTGTCAATGGTTGAACTAAGGTATCCATCCTTGACCACGACAAATCAGGTTCGGCATTCCGCTCCTAAAATTCTGCAAATCGCCTTAGGCCATTCGCAGCGGAACGCGTGTTATTATCCTTTCGATCCAGTTTCAGTATTCACACCAACTCTACAATTACGGTTTCAATCCATTCCCAAATTCATCTTAGGTGAATCACACATTACCATTACCATTTCGGCACGCGTGGACAAAACATTTGTATAATCCCGCAAGCGGTCGAAATTAAACCTACTCCCTCCAAATACTAAAACAACTGGACAACACAGGACGCTCAGGTTGGTCTTTACCGCATCAATAATGACTCGAAAAGAGTCGTTTGAGCAAGACCTTGGGAATCAGGCTAGTTCGTTCTGATTCCTCTCGGAATCGGAAGAATGATTCTGACGCCAACACATTAAAATAAACGTAAAAACAGGTTAAAATTGGACAATTCATAATAATAAATAATTAAAATCGAATTAAAACATTATATTTCATGCGGTGTTGTGATTTTGGTATGAAGTTAATGTGAAGATTTTGCCCAGTGTCTTATCACTAAGCGCTACGCGCAACAACAGTGAGTGGGCTAACTTCACGCACTCCCTCACTGAGAAGTGTCACAAGGAACAGAATGGAAATGATTCCTTTGATGACGTTACTCAGTCGGGAGGGGAAAAGAGAATGACAGAAAACAGTAAATAAAAACAAATCGGTCACGACGTCGCGATTCGCCGCGGACCGCGAATTTTATTCGTTTTCGTCGATTTTGAGAGGGTTTTCGTTCCGAAAACGCCCTCGGTCGTGTGTTTGAGTCCTTCCCCTGCAGAAGGAAGAGACTCCAACGTGAAAATCCCCGCTGAAGAGGGGCAAAAGGTGTTTTTTATTCCCTAAAAGGGAATGAGGAATATTCCCGACGATGGGACTAGTGCAAGGTTTTTTTTTAATGTTTCCCAGCCTACAAGCGGCCGGTTAACCGTGTTGACAAGCGTCACGGTAAACAAAAAGTGGTATTTGCTGCAACCGGAGCAGCTATAAGGAATTTTTGACGCTGGCAGTACAGGTGACCCGAACCCAAACAAAGGGCATCGACATCAACCTATGCCACGGGAAAAAACGGACTACGCGGGTTTAATGAAATTCCTATCGAACGCCATCTGTCTACCTCGGCCCATACCTTGAACAGTTTCTCTGGACCCATCTTATACGGATAGCGGATTACTGGATCCTCACCTCGGAACTCCTCTTTCATAACAATCCTGTGCTCAGTCAAGGTGGTTGTGTTCAGTTTACCTGGAACAACGCCCTGGAAGAGAGACTTTACCTCATCTACCCGCTGCGCTTGTTCTGGAGTGAGTGTCGATTCATCCGAGCACTCATTAGCCTCCAACACCCGCATCTGACCAGGGTTAACCACAGCACATTCATGTAATTCTGGAGTAATTCCAAAGGTTCTTCAAAAATCCATCCCCAACAGACAATCCACACTCAAATTTTCGACGATGAGGGTACAAACGACTTTGGTCTTCTTTTCGAAGGTGAAAGGAAGATAGCACTGGCCTTGAACAGGCATGATCTGACCACCAGCCGAGCGTAGCTCGCATGGTTGATCTAAATCCTTCAAAGCGGTGGTGGAAATTCTCTGAAGAAGTCGCATGCTCATGATCGTGGCATTACTGCCACTGTCGAGTAGTGCTGCGAACTTCGAACCATGAACTTCAACCCAGGCAAATGGTCGATTATCCAAAGGCAGATTAAAACTGATCGTTTGTACGGAAAGCGGGTCGCAATAGTCCTCATCGCCGGCAGGTCGAAAATTTTGGAGCACTTCGGGAGGTATGACTAGCTGTTCGATGGTGCGCTGGTCGGGTACCAATTGCGGCTTTAATTGGACCGAATTCCGTTTTCTAGGCAATAAGGACAATGGGAAGCTTCAAAACCCTTAAATCCACACAGCACACAAAAAATTCTTTTTGGTTTCTGACACTCTTCATGCCCGTGTCCGCGAGTTCCGCAGTTGTAACAGGAACCGAGATGCGGTGGACGATGGTTTGGTTTTTAAAGAGATGACCGTTTTCTGTGACTGAGCAAATTTATTCTCGTTATTCGCTTTCCCATGGAGATTCTCATCTGGCTGGCCTCGCGAATCCTTCGGGACATTCTGAGGTGGCTTAGTGGCCGACTGTGAGGCTCCCGGAGCGCTCCTATGAAAAACCTTTGATCTGGCATGAAACTCTGGTTCGGGACCATCATCTTCATGGTAGTTATCCATTTTGGGTGGAGGATCTTCACCAACAGGTTCTTTTGATGAATTGCTGTAATCCCGAAACAGTTTCCCGTAGCTCTTTCACCTCTTGTTTCGTTTGCTGGAGATCTGCAGCAATCTTTGTAATGGCGGTCATTTCATGGCCCAGGACCTCTACAGATCGTTGAAGAGAACTAACACGCGCATCGTTGTGAGTCTCATTCTTCGCCATTTGATCCTGCACACACCGAATCTCCGCCCTTATTTCCAGTAAGACACTCAACAGTTCTTGTCCGAATGCCCTGTCGCTGACATCATTATCTTTTTGGCCGGAGTGGGTTTCAGATCGGGATTTTAACCCGAAGAACTCTCCCCGGTTTTCCCATCCACATCTTCGTGGGAAGTAATAGGTGGAATAGGATTTTCACCGAAATGATAATCGTACAGCGCCATGACATCCAGGAAAATGTTTTTGATTTCCGTAAAAATCTCCCCAATGGCATATTTTTGCAAAAGTTGAAGTCGAAATCCTAAATGGAGCAGTCTGCTCCGATAAATCTCTTTGTTTGGGCACCTGTACTGTAGATCTTCCCTCATGGACTCAAACTTCCCACGACACAAAGCGATTTCTTCCTGAACATCTCCCTTAAATGACCGAACAGCTTCCGCTGTTTGTTCCATTTCGATGTTCAGTAACCCTCTCAAACGACGACGTCGCTGCGAACCCGATTTGTCACTCTTCGAAGGGATAACAACACCGCGGGAGATAAGTTCAAACTCGACCTCATCGGGATGCAAATGGTCAACACGCATTTGCAGATACGCTGCGTTGAATTCCTCAACGGACAGTGCTCTGTCGGCCATGTTAAGGAATAAATGTGTAATCCACAAATTCAAAACTGGGAGATAAATTGAAACTTTGTAATTGGAGTGTATACTATCGTTCTGCAAAACAATTAAATGAAGCCTAACACCGACCTAGAATATAATGAAACAACAATATACGAGAAAAAAACGCGACTATTGCGGAAAAAGTCCTCGCCACTGTGTTTATTCCACCCAAAACTAACTTTTGGTGGAAGTACCCTACGCTCGGAAGGAAAAATATTATTCGAGAATATTTTTCCGAAAAAATTCTATTTCAGTTGGGCGCCAATTGTAAGTTATCGCTTACCACCCCAGCTTTCACGGGGCCGATTTACCCGGCGGCGGCGTAGCACTGGGGTACTTTCCCAAAAAGGAGTTAGATTGGGTGGAATTTAAATAAAATAAGTAAAGTACAATAAACCAATGAAATAAATAAAAGAAACTAAATAAAAACCTGACCAACTAACCTCCCGTCCTCCTCGCAGCAATGGCGGGTGCGTTAATTATTCGTTGGCAGTGAACTACTTTGGCTGCTGGCCTAGGGTGCGTGGTGACCGTTTTTCCGTAGAATCAATTTCTGCCACTGCAAGACGTCTGAAGCGTAACCGCAATAAAAGCCGCTTTCGGCTTGATTTGATACGGTCGGCGGTATCGGTTTCTATCACTCCTTTTTTTTCAAGAATGTCACACATACGCGGCCCGACACTTAACGCTTCACTCACAGCAAAACTTTTTGGCGGACAAAAAACACGTATTCGTCTTTTGGCGGTGCACTGCGATCTCCTCTGCCGTAGCATAAAAAACACCCAGCTTGACGTTTCTTCCCATCAAGCTTCCAACCAACACAACCGCGTTTGGCTTCTTCGCCGTTAATGGGAGGAGAAACGGGACCTAATTTTAAGTAACACGCGAGACAATTCACACCGATAATTTTAACCCTATCTACTAAAACACTTATCAAAAACTTTTAAATAAAATCTAACGAGTAAACTACGAATTAAAATTAACATGCAGTGGCGAGTATGTTGCTTGCCACAACAACAAAAATCAAAACAAAACTCCTACACACTGACAAGCAACGTATCTTTACACACTCGGCGTTTATTAGACAAATTTGGGTTAATTGCAACCTCGAGGGTTGCAACATGCTCCGCGGTGCCTGGAAGTTGACTCGTATGCAGCTCTCGTTTCTTAATGTCGCGAACCTTTAACAGCTGCACTGCACTCGCTATTGTGTAACAAACTAAACTGAAGCTGAATTTTCTACACGCAGTCTTTTGTGTCGAGTTCAGCGTAGATTTTTACCATTAAGGCGTGGCCACACAGCTTATAGAAAGAGGGACAAACCAAAACACTTTGGTGAGTCAAAATATGTAGGCAGTGGAATTTATTTCGTCCATGTTATTGTTATCTGTGCTCGGGAAGCAAGCCAATAACGAGGGAAATATATATGAGGAAGCTTGACTTTGGAACATTTCACCTTTTTCCATCATTAAGCAGTAAAGCAACAATGTTGAACATTATATCAAAAAATTGTTACACATTTTATCTATCCACCGACATATAAATGGCTAAGATGCATTAAGTCGTTCGCTCGCTATCAGTGCCTTAGAATATCAATGTTTATTCATGAGTAGATGAATTGAATTAATCTCAGTGTCAGCACATTCATTCTTTGATGCAACTCAGTAACCTATGTTCATTGCGACGATGCATGAATATCGTTCCTCATATTCAATGACAGAACAGTGGAATGAATATCAAAGGTCTCGTAATGATATTCAAAGAAGCTTCGGCGATTATCAACCCAAGTAGTGCAAATCTGTTCAGAAGCTGTACACTGCCCAGTACAGTATAAATGGTCGAATAAGGTTAATTTTGATTTTCACTATTTTGATATGATTTTTATTTTTGACGATCAAAATATCAACACGAGTGTTAAAATTTATCTTGTCGGTGTTCATCGGTTGTTTGGTATCATGAATATCAACGGTCGCAGAGGTAGTATGATCATCAATATGAAGACGGCCGAAAATCGATGCTTTTGAGTATCATGACAGTGAATATTCTCAGCACTGCTCGCTATAATCGTTTGAAATCTGACGCAACATTTGCCAGTTTCATTTTCAATTTCACAAAGTGTAATCTAGTATAGAAAAACAAAGACGTTGTCCTACGTCAAAACCATAATTCTGCTCGGTGCAATAAGTGAAGTGACCCATAATTGTAGTAATGTTACATTTTGCAGTGCACAACTGTGGGTCAGTCCATATTTTGGCTATTTTTATTACTTTTACATGATAATGCATGAAGACTAATTAAAATAAATTATTATCAAGCTTTTACAACAATAAAATAACTTGCGTTATTTAATTTGACGATTTTATAGACTACATGATTTTGAATGCCAAAAGTGACCCATAATAATCTTTTGCTATGTAAGTGACATTTTTCTTCCCAACCAATTAACACGCATCAACTGCAGTGAAACTAATCGGTGATCGAAAGTACACATCAGAACACAGAGATAGATAGTAAAACATTCGTAGTGGATAACTTTTCCGATTTTATATCCATTTTAGTACATTCAGACAACACGTTGACTGACCCATAATTGTAGAGGGACTGTATGATGCAGTGGCGTAACCAGAAATTATTTCTAAGGCGAAAATGTGTAAAATCTTGAGAAGCAAAAAAATAAATTGAACATTGATTATTTTCACTTAATTCGAACATGTCCCAAAAATGCCAGAAGTGACACAAATACATACAACATATGTTCCAGAAGGGAAGGTAAAGGTAAGATTTCGAAACAAAAATTAAATACGACCACCATAAAAATAAAATTCCGGATAATCGAGTCTCTGGATAATCGAGTCCGACCTGCACCTAACTGCGCATTTACTAAAATCATTTTGTGCATTTACTTAAATCGGTGCACGTTGCAGAAACGAAAACTTGCAAATATCGTTGTAAATTTGCCAAACATGTTTCTTTCTAGAATGAACACCATGTCAAAAATTTATTGAATCTGCTATTTTTTACTCTCACGTTGATTGATCTCCTGATCTCCTGATCATTAGAGCTTCACGAAACTTAGCCTTGATCGATTGAACTGGAAACTCTTTCGTCAAGTTTCTTTGAGTCAACTGAATTTGTTCTTAATTCAACTACATATTTCATATTTTTTTCATTACTTTTCAACTGCTGAACTGATTTAGCGAGTAGCGAGTGTTTGAAGATTTTTAATATAAGTTTTAAACAATAGCACTTGGGGAAACGCCAATTGTCAACAGGTCATGCTAAGTTCTAGTGATGTTCATAATTGATTACAGCTAATATCATGCCGACATACGTTCTAAAAAATTACCAAAATTTTATACTGTCGTGATAATTTACGCTTTTATAAAATATTAGGATAATTAATACAATTTAATTGATTAGCTTTCTAAACTATAGCAAAGCTTAAAAATGTGAAAAATTTGGACAAATAAAAAATGCTGTTCTTCGATTGGTTACATTTTTATTTTGGTTACTTATAAACCACCCAAATGAAACAAAACTTTAAGATACCTAATGTACATTAAAATAATTTACATCTGGTTTGGAACGATTTTCGCAAATGAAAAAAAAAAATTCACGGGTTTTCGAATTACGCGGGTTGGGAACCAAAAACTTCTTTCTGAGAATTTATTGAGTAAAAGGCTTAAAAAAATCTCCGCCCTCCGAAAGGTCAGAAATAACCGTCAAAGAGGACAGTTTTAAATACTGGTCTTAGAGCGTCTCGGATTTTTTTTATAACCTTTCTCGGTGGATTACTTTACGCGGATTTGTGAATTACCGCGGTTTTTTACGAGGTACGTTTCCCCCGCGTAAAAAAAGCTGACTGAAAAACGAAGGGAGGTGCCAAATTCAGTTTTCGCCTGCAGCTCAAATCAGTCTTCGTCCACCCGTGATCACGTGTGACGTATGACATGTAATAGGTAGCAGATGCAATGTATATGCAATGTTGCATATGATATAACATCATGTAACACGTAAAATGTTAAACAACATGTGTTCCGTTTTTCGGGAAGATGAGATGTGCGAGGGCATGCGCAAAATTTCACAAACATCCTTGCATAAGTTTTAGCGTAAGTTCGTTTATTTCGGGAATATTGAATTTATTTCTGAAAGTCGCATGCATTTTAAATTCGTTCACCATCCCCATATAAACAAACAATCTTTCAGAGTCTAAATCAATCAAGCAACGGTATTTGCTTCCATTGATTTCTTATACTTCTTCTTCCGCATCCAGAAATTTTCGGCGGGCTCATTGCTACGGCCAGTTGCATTCACTACGAATTTTTAACTAAGCTTCAACATGAATGCTTGTCGACAGGGTTGGCACATTAAAATCTGTGTTTTCCCTTGAAAAAATCTGAGCATCTGTATCTGGAACAAAAATATCTGTAAAAAAAATCTGTATTGTTTAAACATAAAGAACTTTGTATTTTTTTAATTTTTATGGTACATAAACAAAATTTTCAGCTTAAAACGTGTGAGGACTTGAAACTTTCTTTAATTTGCTTAATATTTAATGAAATAAAATTTGGATTGTTTTTAAAAATTAATGTCAATTTCGAAAAATCTGTAAATCTGTACTTTTCGACAAAAATCTGTATATCTGTATATACAGATTCTGTATCGTTACTTCGGCCAAAAATCTGTAAAATACAGATTAATCTGTACATGTGGCATCCCTGCTTGTCGATTCCACTCCTTGCCAGCGTAGCCACTGAGTTTTGAATAAAATCTGGCAAAACGAAAATAAAAAGTCTGGCAAAAATCTGTAACTCATTTTTGGATAAAATTCCTGGCAGAATTGAAAGTGCTGACCTTTTTTTTTGCTCTCGCCGGGTGTAGGTAGGTAAAGGCCAGGCACGACCCATCTCACAGTAATGACCTTTTTGCGAGACGACGCGGATGAAATCTGGCAAATATCTGGCTCATTTACAAATATCTGGCAGTTTCTGAGGTTTATCTGTTTGTCTGGCGCGCAAACAGAAATCTGGCAAAATCCAGATATATCTGGCATACTGGCAACGTTGCTCCTTGCAGACGATGGCTTCGTTTCGGGAAGAGTGAAAGACAACGAACAAAACGGAATAGCAGAGAACACGAACATTTTCTGCTTATAAACAGCATGTGGTGATTCAAAATGAAGGCATTGTTCGGTTCGCTCAAGAACAGATACAAAGAGAGCTTTTTCCGAACTAGCTTGGCCAAGATGAATGCGTATGAGTGGTATGAGACGAATATCAGCAACACTGGTTAGCACTCGAGATGTGCAGAAATTTCTGTTTCATTTGTATGGAACCCCTTCCTTGCAGAAAATTGATGGAGTGTCGAACCATTATGGACATATTTGTTACCCCTAAAAACATTCACATGCCAAATTTGGTTCCATTTACTTGGTTAGTTGTCGAGATGTGCAGAAATTTGTGTTTCATTTGTAAGGCACCCCTCCCTTTTAAAAGAAGGAGAGGTGTCAAAACATTATTGACATATTTTTTACCACTAAAAACATTTACCTGCCAAATTTGGTTCCATTTAGTTGATTAGTTCTCGAGATGTGCAGAAATTTGTGTTTCATTTGTATGGGACCCCTCCCTTCCAGAAGAGGGAGGGGTCTCATACTATCAAAGGAACCCTTATCGGCACCAAAACTCCTACATGCAAATTTTCACGTCGATCGGTTCGATAGTTTTCGAGCCTATATGGATCAGACAGACAGACAGACTGACAGACCGGACTGCATTTTTATATGTATAGCTTTCAATAGTTTTTTCGGCGCGGATTTAGTTTTCACGGCGCGGATTTAGTTTTCACGGCGCGGATCTCCAAACCCTGTGGCGCGGATTTTGCGGATTCAAAATAAAGGTTTCTGTAACAACCCTGTAGTTGTAACGGTTATTATTAGATACTCGTGATCTTGCAACATGTGCAAATTATATGACAGTAAGGGTTGTTACTCAACAGAAGAAAGTAAAGTAAAGTAATAGATTTGTTACACTAAAAAAATATTTTTAATGACTCTCCAAGTAATAAGTTAAACTTTTGCGTGTAGTTATAGCAGCTATTTGGCTGGGAAATAATATAGATAGGTATGATAGCATGGCAGGTATAATCGAATAAATGATTAATTATACCACAAAAATAGCGCTCAAAAAACTACTGACTCAAAACTCAAAAAAAAGTTCTGAGTGAAAATGATAAAATATTCAAACGTTCATAACTTTATTGTTTTTCATTTTACCATCACCAAATTTTGACAGATAGTAGTACTTATTGTCGTCTTCAATGCGTAAAAAATTTAGATTTTTAAAAAAAGGTACTTTTTAGGATATTTTAGATTTTGTGACAATTTGGAATGTTTGGCCTAAAAAAATATTTTTACGGTTTATATATTTTTTTAGAATTTTAATTTTACTACCTACAACTTAGCTGAAGACACCATTTCAATCAAACAAGTCGTTTTTCTGATACAAAATATTTTATTCATCAGTCACATTTTTGGATATGCCCTTCTGAAACCGTAGTCGTGAGTCTACATGAAGAACTGATAGTGTAGAATGACCTCTTTATGAACTGGAAACAACTGTGCAAAGTTTCAGCTAAATCGGAAAAGTTAAAGTATGTCTTTAAATATAAAAATATTTATTTTTATTTATTTTCCATAAAATGCCTCTTATCCGATATTGAATTGAACAACAAATTCTCTTTTTCAGGATGAAATAAAAACCTGATGATTGAAGAGTTAATATTTTCTCTTGAGTTAATTTACATTTTGAAATTTGCAAAAGTTATAAAATTTACTTTATCTCCGTGTCTCAGAACGTACTGAATTATCTTTTCCTTCAGTCATGAGCACGACATCCAAAAAATGTTCATTATCTGCAAAAAAAATAATTTTTCGCATAACCAAAGTTTAAAAATTGTCAAGCCCCAAGCAACTTACAATATAATTGAAAATGGTCAATCCTTGTTGAAGCGCAAAATTCGATTGATCTGATTTGTCCACGTTTATTTACTAGAAAAAATGACTGACACGCAAGCAGCCGGGTTATCTTTCTTGTAAAAGTATTCTTCTTCAACCTTGCGGTAGTGGCTTTGCACACAACCCCCCTGTGATTTTTCACCGCACTTTGTTCGGAAGAAATGAATCATTCACAGCGTGCGTTCGTGGCTTTACCGCTGTTGAAGACCACTTCCAGTTTGACGAACCAACCCTATATTTTATAAGTAGACTCAAAACTGTGATTAGTTAGACAATTTATTCATTAGGACTATTTATTGTCAGATGGATTACTCAAATACAAATACAAATAAAAATACAAATGATGTCAAATAAATTTGACCATTATGTTAAAAGGTCAAATATTTGACCGTTGGTCAAAGAGTGTAATACAGGCTTAAGATAGCTCCAACACAAGCTGTAACCTTACCGAGAATGGAGCTGTGCGCAGCTTGTTTACTTGCTCGATTGGCATCCAAGGTGATTCCCGCTCTCAAAATGAATTTCCGACAGATCGTGTTTTACTCAGACAGCCAAATTTATTTGGCTTGGTTAAAGAAACCGCCATCCTAGTTGAACGTGTTCGTTCGTAATCGAATAATAGAGATTAACAATCGCTCAGAAGGTATCAAATGGAAGTATGTAAAAACAGAAGAGAATCCTGCAGTTGAGATTTCTCGATAAGCTCATTTTGCACGTTACAACGAATCGTTGGATACATTTTGAGATTTCGCAATAATTCAAAACTTCCAAAATTTGAACGAAATACATCGAGGTTTCTTATCATTACAGAATTCAGACATTCATTGCATGTTATAGCCAAATACGTTCAATATACAATGCTAGAGTATGATATCAAAGCGCTAAAGGTAGGAGAACCTTCCCGTCGTCTTAATGGTCTCAATCCAACTCTTACCGATGATCTATTGCGAGTTAGAGGAAGGCTGCAAAATGCTCAGTTATAATATGATGCCAAGCACCAACTTGTGCTTTCTCATAAAGCATAGTTTACCGAGCGAAGTGAAAAATTTGTTTGTGAAAACACGTTTGTGGAACACGCAGGTATTTCACCAGCCTGCAGTTTACGGTTTAAGTGAAGCGAAATTCACGAGTTTACACTCCGAGCGAAGTGAAAATTGGCTGCAACTGACAGAATATAAGAATATATAAGTTTTCGCTTGTTGCTGCTTTTTCACTAGCGTTTGCATGCGTGAAAAAAGTAAACCCAAGTGAAAAAGATGAGATCCACAACCTTCGATTTCGCTGGATCGAATTTGTTTACAGTTCCAAGCGAAGTGAAATTTTTGCATGTTGCATTTTTTGCAACATTTTGTATGAGATTTTCATTTCGCTTGGAACTCTAAATAGGGCTTAAGAACATAATTACGGAGAGTCTTATAAGAGCTTTTCACGAAGGAAACCAACATGCAGGGCCATCAGGATTAATAGCAATTATACGCCGAAGGTTTTGGGTTCTCAATGCGTGAAATATTGTTCGCAAGATTATTAAATCCTGTATAGTATGTTTTCGGTCGAATCCTGAATTGATCTAGTTAATTATGGGAATGTTACCAGAATCATCATGTTTACGGACAACCAAACACAGGGAAATTTGAACGATTTTTGTCAAGCACGTGAGATCTCCTGGCATTTCATCTCACCCCGTGCTCCCAATTTTGGCGGTCTGTGGGAGGATAGAGTAAACCCACCTCAGGAAGATTCTTAATCATGCTTTGTTGACCTTTGAAGAGTACTACACCGTTTTGACGTATATCGAGGCAACTCTCAACTCTCATCCTTTATTTTCACATTCACCCGACCCAGGCGACCTTGAAGCAATAGCGAAGCGAACGAAGTGAGCGATTCCTTTCCTATAAAGTCATCAACCTTTCCCATTCATCCTTCAAAACACATCCCGCAAATTGCAAGCCAGATAAACCAAACATCCCACAAGCTTCCGAATCAGTTCCCAAACCTACCAACCCAAAAGTTACTCAGTTAGTAGTTTTCCCCGATTTGACAACAGCCTTTCGTTCTGCTGTTGTTAATGTTTTGGATTGCAATGGCAAATGAGCAAAACCGCGCCAAATGACCTATGGTCGAATATCGACCATTTTTGATTTGAATGAAACTTTGCACACTTTGACTTAGCAAACTACACATTTTTCACAGATGAAGAGATTTTTTACACCCATGAGTTATATTCTAAAAAGGCGTATGCCTTTTGGCATAGGTTTTATTCGAAGCATTGTAGCCCAGAAACCGTTGGTTGTATAGAAAAACTGTCAGAGAATGAGTTGTAGGGAATTCAAAATGCATCATATAAAAATATACACTGTGCAAAAAATAATTTCTGACCAAAAAAAAAAATTAAAAATAAACATTAAATTTCAATTTAAAATAAAGAGTTGAATTTTTTTTAAATTTTTTTTATAAAGAAACTTGACGTTAACACGCAACTTCTAAAAAAAGTCCAGGATGGACAAATGAAAAATACATTTTCAAAATATTTGTATACTGATGATTTCAAAAGATGCATAGAGCCATTTTAAATCAAAAAGCTCTTGGTAGTTAACATTCTAGATGCATCGGTGGTTTTAGAGTTATTTTGAATTTAAGCTCGAAAAATTATTAACATTTAGAAGAATACACGTTTTTCTTAATTTGTCCGTGGATCTCCAGCAAAAACCATACGTTCATTGGAATGCTTGATCAGAAATATACAATTCATTCTTTGACAACAAAACGATTGGATGAATAACTCAGGCGCTGTACCTTAGCCTACCTACACGTTTCCCCTTGCCGAATGTTTTATAAAAAAATATGTTTAACAAAACAGTTTGAAACAACGGAATACATTGTGAAACAGGCTCGGCGCATATCAGAGGTTAGTGGAATATTGGCTATTCCTGACGTGAGGCTTGGATATGGATTGCCCCTGGAAGTGAAAAACAAGGTATTGCAGTTTTATGACAGTGACCAGGTCAGTAGAGCCATGCCAGGGCAAAGGGTAGTCCCTGTTTCAATGAGAAAAGATGGTAAGCGACAGCATGTGCAAAAGCGACTCTTAAAGTATTCAATTCGTGAGGCTTACGCTTATTTTAAAGATATCAGCAAAATTGATATTAGGTTGACTGCTTTAAGAGCTTTGAAACCTAAGCATTGTAAATTACTTGGAAGCTCAGGATCTCATAATATTTGTGTTTGTACTATTCACGAGAAGACTGAATTGATGCTACACAGTCTAAAGAAGTATTCATTCAAAAATGATTCTAAATTTTACTTTGAACAACTATTATGTAGCTCAACTACACGATCCAAATATTGATAATTTTGCAATAACGTTTTCGTTTAAGATGAAACGGGACGTGGTCGCGATCAACTCGAATTTTGCAATCTAATTTTCTCTTGATTTTTGAAGACTACGTATATGAAACTTTGATTAATTGTTTTCACAACTGTTGCATGCCTGAAGTAGCAATTTGAGTGCTGTTTATTTAGTGGAAGCCGAATTTTTTACGATCAAAATACAGAAGTACAAAGAACTCTAACCTCAAAATCGTATAGGAAAAGGCCACAATCCCGTTTCACCTTAATTTGCGTAAGCTTGATGAGCACCGACGATCAGGAAAGGGTTTACAGCACTTGGGCTTGGTGTATTCCATTTTCAGTTTATTCATCTTCACACATGCAAAATGTTACTAATACTTCTAGAGAAGTGCAATCGTATTTATATACGAAAACAGATATTATAGGTAAGTAGTTATTGGTAGCGTACTTTAAAAACAGTTATTATTAGTAAAAGTAATTAGTAAAAAACATTTGGCAAGGGGGAACGTGTAGGTAGGCTAAGGTACAGCGCCTGAGTAAATAACCAATCGTTTTGTTGTCAAAGAATGAATTGTATGTTTTTGACCAAGCATTCCATAGAATGTATGGTTTTTGCTGGAAAACCACGGAAAAAATTAAGGAAAACGTATTAATAATAAAATTGAAATATTAATGATTTTTTGAGCCTAAATCTACTATATAAAAATGGAATTCCGTAACGCTTGATCTTATTGATATTATTCACTCAGTCTCTGAGGTGTACAGTAATCATCATCATTTTGAATCGTTCTAAATCAAAAATAATAAACGGTGACATTTAGGTTTTTCAACATGAAAATGTTCGCTGATGTTCAGGAAAGACATTTGAGAAAAAATAATAGGTATCTAATTACTAAAACTTGAGATATTATTCACAAAACTACGTAAAACATGCTAAATTATTACTTTTTATACTTAATTCGTCTCCAAATCAAAATTCAAAGCGATGACATGTGATTCTTTTTTCATTAAAATGTTCGTTGATGTTTAAGAAAGACATTTGAGAAAAAATAATCTACTATATAAAAATGGAATTCCGTAACGCTTGATCTTATTGATATTATTCACTCAGTCTCTGAGGTGTACAGTAATCATCATCATTTTGAATCGTTCTAAATCAAAAATAATAAACGGTGACATTTAGGTTTTTCAACATGAAAATGTTCGCTGATGTTCAGGAAAGACATTTGAGAAAAAATAATAGGTATCTAATTACTAAAACTTGAGATATTATTCACAAAACTACGTAAGACATGCTAAATTATTACTTTTTATACTTAATTCGTCTCCAAATCAAAATTCAAAGCGATGACATGTGATTCTTTTTTCATTAAAATGTTCGTTGATGTTTAAGAAAGACATTTGAGAAAAAATAATCTACTATATAAAAATGGAATTCCGTAACGCTTGATCTTATTGATATTATTCACTCAGTCTCTGAGGTGTACAGTAATCATCATCATTTTGAATCGTTCTAAATCAAAAATAATAAACGGTGACATTTAGGTTTTTTAACATGAAAATGTTCGCTGATGTTCAGGAAAGACATTTGAGAAAAAATAATAGGTATCTAATTACTAAAACTCGAGATATTATTCACAAAACTACGTAAAACATGCAAAATTATTACTTTTTATACCTAATTCGTCTCCAAATCAAAATTCAAAGCGATGACATGTGATTCTTTTTTCATTAAAATGTTCGTTGATGTTTAAGAAAGACATTTGAGAAAAAATAATAGGTATTTATTTACTAAAACTTGAGATATTATTCACAAAACTACGTAAAACATGCAAAATTATGACTTTCTGTGCTGAATTTGCCTCTAAATCAAAATTCAAAGCGATGACATATGATTCTTTTTTCACTAAAATGTTTGTTAATGTTCAGGAAAGATATTTGAAGGAAAAATAATTAGTACCTGATCACTAAAACTTGAGATATTATTCACAAAACTACGTAAAACATGCAAAATTATGACTTTTTATACTTAATTCGTTTCCAAATCAAAATTCAAAGCGATGACATGCGATTCTGTTTTTTATTAAAATGTTCGTTGATGTTTAAGAAAGACATTTGATAAAAAATAACAGATATCTGATTACTAAAACTCGAGATATTATTCACAAAACTATGAGACACAAATCAAATCATGACTTTTATGCCGAATTTACCTCTAAATCAAAACTCGAAGCAGTGATTTGGGGCCATCCACATATCACGTGGACAGATTTTTAACGATTTTGACCCCCCCCCCCTCCCCCTCCGTGGAAAACTGTCCACCAAAGCTGTCCACGTGTTATGTGGATGGCCCTTCTGTGACTTTTACTATAATAAAATGTTCGTTGTGTATAGGAAAGATATTTGAGGGAAAAATAATAGGTATCTAATTATTTGAAATTTGAATATTTTCCACAAAACCACATGAAAAATGCAAAACCATAACTTTTTAGGCTCAATTTGACTCTAAAATTCTGAGAGAGGACTGGCAGCGCTGGTCGGTACAGTTCACGAATCGCGAGTGTATTAAATCTTTTGTGACGTGAATTATCGAAATAATTAGCGGAATGATGTTTGACTGTATAGTGGTGGGATATCAGTGTAATGTTATCAATTTTAAACTGTAGAATCCTTCGTGAATTACTGTGAATTTGAATGAATTTCTTTGTGAGCTTGCGGAGGTTTACAGAAGGAATATTAGTAGGCGTATACAGAATAATTAAAGTGTTACCTTACACTGTTTAGGAGTATGCTGTTGGTGAAAACTGGCATGGCCCTACGCCACCGGTAGCTTTTTATTCAGCTTTATTTAGTATGTGTTGATAAATGGTGATAGTGAATAGAATAACCTACAATCCCAGAGATACTGCTTCTATGTAAAAATTTTAGCTTTAGAAGCTCTTTCCCACGAAACAAAATGGTGCAAGTAGTCAAAATAAAATTTAATGAGAAGTTCGGACTAAACCTGAATAGTGAAGATGAGAATCACCGGATCGCTCTGGGCAGGATAAGTATCGTTAAAAGTTTGAATTTTATTTGTTTGTTTTGAAACCAGCTAGACCAGACACACAAAAAATACCAACCGTGCAGTAAAATTATGCACGCTCGCAGCGCCACCGCCGTTCGCCGGTGGGTAGACAAACTAACCAATAAAGCTGCCCATGGAAGAGATAGATGCATGCATATGAACAAATTTAAATCTGTTAGTTGTATAATCCGCTTAAGTATATAGTGTAACATTGATTTGTCGCGCGCGGGCATAGGGAACATATATTCGTTCCCTTGATTGTAGCAATTCATGATTTTTCTAGCTTTTGAACAATTGTTGAATATTTATATTTTTTCATTTGATCATGTTAAAACTTGTAAGTGGATTTGACATGAGTTCATGTCTACTATATACAGAATTTGATTGGTTTGGCTTTTTATGAATAAACTTTGTTTGTACAGTAGGGTCTCTTTTATACGGTTTTATTTTACACGGTTTTTTACGCGGTTTTTATACGTCGTTTTTTTAAATAACTCGGTTTTCTTAACCCGTAAAGACCCGGGACGAAACTTGTTTTTTGAAAATGCTCGTTCTCAGCATTGGAACGGCCGATTTGGGAAAACTTGGAATTTTATTCAAGGGGTTTAGTAGCTCTAAGTTTTGGTAAAGGTGCCACCCCTCTGGACCCCACTCCGTTTTTGTGAGACGCAAATATGTCTGTGTTTTTTTCTAATTTTTCAAACAGATTGAGCAAACACTGGAAATTTTCATATGTATCACTTGCTCCATGTATCAAATCATGTCAGGTGGATGAAATATGGTATGTTAGAGTGAATTTCGGAGTTTCCAAATAATTTCAGTAAAAAATCACAAGACTACGTATTTTTATAAAAATTCAAACAACAAAACCGTTCTTCAAATTTTGAGCTCTAAATTTTTGCGGTAAGGTCTTCTGAATCCATACGCGATGAAAAATTTATTTTAGCATGCAAACATTTTGAAAAAACCCAGTTTAAATTCACCAAAGTACGTTTTGTCATGGAAACCTGAGTTTCTCAGTCTCCCACGGTAGGTTTCGACTTAACTCTTCAATTTTCAAGTTCTATATTTTGAGAGTAACGTCTTCTGAATCCAAAGATGGTGAAAATCTCTCTCGGTGAAAAGATGGTGAAATCTGTGCATGCTATATCCTTGATCTAGCCTATCATGGTATTCATTTGTCTAAGTTACGATTACAAAGTTTTATTTCAGCCACAATTATAGTCTGCAGGTATTAGTTTTATTTTGTCATCAGAAGGACTATCATACAGCTTCATATGTATGGCTGTTAGCATAGTATGGCTGTGAAGAATACTCGCGGATCATATTTTATGACTATCAAATAAAACCAGAATATAATCATAGACTTTAATTTAAGTTAACATAAAACGAAAACAGAACAATACTAAGTTTTTGAAGTAGTTTGATTGTTACTTGAGCGGTGCAACTGCACACTTGTTGCTACATAAAACAGAAGTTGGTTAAGAGATTCCTTAAATTTAAAATAAAGCCTAGTCCAAGCCGTAAATCCAGAAGGCACAAGTTTACATGGTTATTACTGAAAGGTTATGAAATTAATTATTTTACGGGCGGTTAAGAACAATGAAACAACTCATTATGGTATCAAAACATTTTATTTTTTTAGCTTGCATTTTTCGTTGTATTTTGATTTTATATTATAATAGGTAATCTCAGCTTTAGCATTCCTATGTGCGGGTCATATTTGTTGACTTATTCGTTGGTATATCAAAATAATTTCCAAAATGTACCAGACATTATCTATTAATCACAAATCCTATTATTATTTTATACTCGATGAGCATTTATCATCGATTCTTTCAAAAAAAAAAAAAAAATCCGGTGCAATCACAGAGTATTTGGACAGCCATTGTTCTTGGATATGAATAATCTCTCGGGGTCTAGACTAAGCTGTGTCAATGCACTGTAAATTTTTTTTCTCGTGTCTGCAGAATAATCCCTCTCTCGTCCAAGTAACCAAATTTGATCTGAAAATGTATAAATGAAATAAAACACAAACAGTTAGGAATGTAATTTAACATGAGAAGCAGGGTTGCCAGATATAATTCTGCCCAATAAGCTTAACAAATATTATCTATTTTTTTGAAAACTGCAGTACTCAACCAGCGACAACCTTTTTTTTACTCATGACGTTCATTATACCTAAGCATACCAACTCCTAAAAAAATTCTGATATTTTTTTCAAAATTTAACTTAAGTTGTGCTAAAATTGATTATGAAGAATGATTTCTTTATTTGTTCGTATGTGTCTATCGGATGCAACACACCTGGTCTTGCTATTTCCTTCGCTTTCCATACGATGCAATGTATCCCAACGCACCACAATATTTTCAATGATTTTCTTCATACACGGTGAAAGGAAAAGTAAACGTAAGCAACCTGTGCAGCGGTGTTGCCATTGCTTTGGTATCTTTATGTGCTTGAAACATTCGTCTATATTTTTACAAACCAATGTTATGCTTATGTTTGCGAATTAATTGAGGGAATATTTTAATATATTTTCCAGTACCATAGCAAGCCGGTGGAAATTAGGATTTTCATAGCATATCTGAACTGTTTCTATATCTGTTAGAAAATAAGTTTGCCAACACTGATGCGAAACATTGATGATTGTGGAGAAGAAAAGTTCTGAACACCATCACCGACAAGCTTTTTGTTTCAGTAAACTAGAAGTTTATAATATAAATATTTCAGTGTATAATTAAGATTTGACAGATGTTGAAATGAGCTTACCTATTAGGGTGGGGAATCGTTATATGGAAAAAATGAAATTTGATAGCAGAAAGCCAGAACCAAGTTTTTTTGTTCTGTTTGTTTTGTCTCCGCTTGGCGCATTGCATGTTAAATTTATATGGAGATTTGTATGGAAAAACCAACTTTTTTGTATTTTCCATTCTAAAGAGCTCAACATGGCTTAAACCATAGGTATCATGACTTCAAACGGTAGGTTTTTTGATGCCTAACAACTTGGCCGAAGACACAAAAGAGCTTGGGTGAGCTACTACTAGAGCTGTTCAAAGTTGAGTATGTCGAAATTTTTTGTTGCAAACCATTTTTTCTGCCAACACTGCCAGTGTACCGGCGTCAGTCAGATTTCCATCAGAAGTAACCTCTGAAACACATTGTAGATTCTATTTACGCCCAGAATATTGGCCTAAATTTATTTGCTTGGTCCAGCTGAGTGTATAAACTAGTTACGACAGGTTACTTCTGATGGGAATCCTACTGATGCCGATACATTGGTAATGTTGGCAGAAAACAAGATATTCTGTATTCAAATCGACATACTCAACTTTGAACAGCTATAGCTCTTCTTATGGACATCCTAGCTCTTCAGTGTGTTTGGCAAAGTTGTTAGGTATCTGAAATACTATACTTTAATATAATGTAGTGCATTATTAGAGCATTATTGAGCTCTCTAGAAAGGTAAATGCAAAAAAGTAGGTTTTCCCATATAAATTTTCATGCAAATTTGAAATGCAATGCGCCAAACGGAGACAAGACCAATCGACTTCAGGTAAGTTTAGGGTTGTTTGGGATCCCAAAAGGAACCAAAAAAACTTGGTTCTGGAAAATCGATCATTTTTCCCCACCCTATTAACTATGCAATTTTTAACCTTGGCTTTGTGTAAATAAAACTATGAAATCTTCTTTGAAACAGTGTGCATTAAGTGTTATAATGAAGTCAAATCCATTACGCAGTGCGGTGATCGAGTTGTTGTCACCGGACTAACCGTGATTCTAGAAGGTCAATCCGAAAAATGGCAAAATCATTAGAAATTGACCCGAAATCTGTACGAACTATTCTTAACAAAGATTTAGTATTACGTTGTTACAAATTTTCAAAAAATCATTACCTAAATAACAGGATGAAAGAAAATCGGTACCAAAAATCGGAGATTCTGTTGAAAATAACAGGAGGGTTGTGTGCAAAGCCACGACCGCAAGGTTGGAGTAGAATACTTTTACAAGAAAGATAACCCGGCTGCTTGCGTGTCAGTCATTTTTCCTAGTAAATAAATGTTGACCGTTTATTGGCAGTATTGAAAATTCTGTGCAAATGAAGTTGAAGTACTACTCAATTTCAGTTTGCACATATAAATACGACCTCTCTGAACAGGAAAAGAACAAACTCTTCGCGGCGCAAACAAGTTTCAACAGTCAGGGTATACATGTGAATTCAAATTAACTTTTGGTTAAAGCTCAGACTGAGAAAATATTAAATCTTCAATTCATTTAGAGCTTTCATTAAGGCAATAAAATAACATGTATTGTGTCGTGTTGCGCGGCTTGGAAGAAGAAAATGTTCCCGTCCCCGTGTCGCATGGAAGCAAATTGTTGCGTGTTTGATATTGCCGACGGTAGACATTAGTACGAAGGTGAAATTTCTGCTGTGATGTCAAACTATAACCGTCTTCTTCGAGACGTTACATACTTGTTAATGAAGTGTTATGAATTTTCTAAATCGGGTTTGTTTCTTATATACCGCTTGTTATGCACAGTATCAACAAATCGTAATAAACATCACACTGCTGTGCATTTGCAGCACCATCAAACCACAGTTGCATTTTAGTAATAACCATTCATTATGCTCTTCCAAATACATTTAGTAGCCTTGAAAAAGGCCGATTGCTGCAATTGCAATTTTCATTCAATTATCGCATAAATGCTTTATGGTCAGATAGCGCGTGCTATCCGCTCTGACATAACAAATTTTTCGAACGTTGTGGAATGGGATAGCTGTAAAAATAAGTGTGACTGAATTATTTCCAGTTATACGCGTCAGTAATGTCCAGATACTTATTTTAGGATATTTTGTTCAGATTGAGCTATGCCAGTGATATCGGTGAAACGTTGATTCCAGCTAGGCCTTTGTTGAATAACTCAATTTTCTGTGCTCTGGAGTATTCTTTTTGAATGCTTTCTTGAGTATATGATGATACGATTGATGGTATCTCCGCCAATTCGTATACAAATGCAGATGGTTGCAAATCCGTCGGTAGAATGTTTCTTCCACATCCTGATGTTGATGGTTCCATGAATGAATTGTGTGGATGCTCTTTGAGATCAAATTCATCTTTCACTTCGATACAATATAATCTACCCGAATCACAAATCGATAAAGACGTATTAAAATAAGCTTGACAGTTCAATATTTTTAATTTTGCAATAACGTTTTTGTTTAATTTGCGTAAGATTGATGAGCACCGATGATCAAGAAAGGGTTTACAGCACTTGGGTTTGGTGTATTCCATTTTCACTTTATTCATCTTCACAAAATGCAAACTGTTACTAACACTTTTAAAGAAGGGCAATCGTATTTATATACGAAAACAGACATTATAGGATATTGGTAGCGTACTTTACAAACAGTTATTACTAGTAAACAAGTAGGTAGTGTTGCACGACAAACATATTTTTTTATAAAACATTCGGCAAAGGGGAACGTGTAGGTAGGCTAAGGTACAGCGCCTGAGTTATTTATCCAATCGTTTTATTGTCAAAGAATGAATTGTATATTTTTGATCAAGCATTCCAATGAACGTATGGTTTTTGCTGGAGAACCACGGACAAATCAAGAAAAAAGTGTATTTTCCTAAATTTTAATGATTTTTCGAGCTTAAATTCAAAATAACTCGAAAACCGATGCCTTTAGAATGTCAACTATCAAGAGCTTTTGATTCAAAACGACTCTCTGCATCTTTTAAAATCACCAGAATATAACTATTACATAAAAAAATTAATCTACCATAAAAAAAAACACTTTTTATTTCTCCATCCTGGACTTTTTTAAAACTTGCGTTTTAACGTCAAGTTTAATTACAAAAAAAAAATTTGAAAAAAAAATCCACTCTTTTTTTTTAATTGAAATTTAATGTTTATTTTTAATTTTTTTTGGTAAAAAATTTTTGTTTTGTACAGTGTATATCTTTTATGATGCATTTTTAATTCCCTACAACTCATTCTCAGACAGTTTTTCTATACAGGCAACGGTTTCTGGACTACAATGCTTCGAATAAAACCTATGCCAAAAGACATACGCCATTTTAGAATATAACTCATGGGTATAAAAAATCTCTCCATCTGTGGAAAATACTCAGTTTGCTAAGCCAAATACATGTGCAAAGTTTCATTCAAATAAAAAATGGTCGATATTCGACCATCGGTAATTTCGCGTGATTTGTCTCATATGTACAATATGCAACAGATAAAAAGAAGAATTCGATTGTCTTCCAAAACACAAAACTATACGTTGCTGCGTGTGCGGGAGCTCTATCGGTCCGGCTCCATCGGCTGCCAACATGAAATGAAAAAAATATTTTGTGCATTCGCATTACGAACCAGAGACAGGAAGAAACTTGAAATAAAGGCGGAGTGTTACAACTTGTAAGGCTCCGCCTTTATTACAAGTTCTTTCCAGTTTGTCTCTAGTTCGTAAGTTACGACCTGAGAGAGGCGCGACAGTTCAATTTTGTTTTCGTCTAGGATAGGGAACATATTCTAAGCAGCTTCAAGAACCGCCTGTGTATTGAGACGAAATACTCGAAATGTGTTGGGTGAAATTCCAACAGAAGTATATCAATCTGTTCTCTATCTTTTTCATTGAAATTGTCGATATTGATAAAAATCCAGGAGTTCAAGACCTGCTTTATTCGACTGATTAAAATAGGCGCCACTGCTTAAGCCGTTTCCTACCCTACTTCATTTTCGTTTTTGTGCAAGAAAAATATCTCACAATCGTTTCAATCAAGTCAGCGTGCGCATCTGTCTCTTGTTTTGATGATGATATTATTCAAACATATGTTCAAACTTGAGATGATTTTCATATCGGTTGAATATTATAATATATTTTTGATGTAGCGAAAGTAGATTCGTGGATTCAGTTTCCGTCCGTGCAATTAAGAATTAGTATCTGATAATCTGATGATAATCTTCTGTGAATTAAGGTTAGGTTGCAATGGGATTTGTCTACATTTTTTTTCATCGACATTCGATTGATCCATTATTTTCAACACGGTGGGAACAATTCAGCGACGTGAGAGGCGGTTGGAAACAGACAGATGCATTGAAGGTATGCAACGCATGTTAACCAGCTCAAAATAATAACCAATCCCGTTGATGTGTCGCTTCCGCGCAATGCTCTTTAGGCAAATAAATGTTATGAATCCAAAAGAATTTCAATTTTACAGTGACAGGCACCAGCAATGTTTTTGGGTGGTTAATGCAAGTGCTTACAAGCAGTGCCTTCAAGGTAAAAATAAAAGTTTAGGCAGATTGTTTCCGATATCAACTGTACCATCATTGACTAGTGAGATCCCGCCTATATGAGTTTTATATCTATACTGTGGGTGTCATTATTATTATTGTTCTTACTTTGGGCTTATTCCAATTTCTACATCATGTTAGGAGATGGTTATATATTATTTTACTAAAGAAAACTCTAACATATTTTACAATATATGTGAAGAGATACTAACTTCACCGTCAATTTCAAATAATAAATAGGAATACAGTAAATATTGATTACATAGTGAAAGTTCATATTTACTTGCAAATTAAAAATAAACTATACAGTATTTAAATTCAAAATTTATGGTTGAGCGACGTTGATGAAAATATTGATATGCAGGATTTGATAAAGTGAGAGCTTTCGTAATTTGTTGATTTAAGACCAAAACAAAAAATTGTAAGAAATTAATTCGTGCGAACTTACAAAATTATCACAATGAAACGTGAAATTCAGACAAATTTTATAATAGTTGAAGAGGTTGTTTATAAGACACGACCGCAGAGGTAACGTAGAATACGACAGCCTGTCTTATGTCAATGTCGTTCTTGGAATAGGTTTGGGAATATACTCAATTGGGGTTAATTTAATAGTCTCTTTGCTCAAGATGACGTTTACCTCTGTAGCCGGCACCGCGGTTTCACTTGCTGCCGTATCCAGAACAAGAATGAAATTGAATTGTTTTGAGGCTTTCTTTTGTATCAAGTTGCACTAAGATATCTTAATTTAGGCAGTGGCTACAAAGAGGCTATAGACAAGGGCAAATAGTGCTTTCCCCATCTATGATTAACAGTTCAAATAACAATTTTCTGCATTTTACGATAGCGTAGATAATTTTACAACTGATTGCTGCAATTAGTAAGACTTGCGCGAAAAATTATGTATTTCAGGCTCACTAGCTCCGAAATTCTTCAAATAAACTTTGAGGTTAATTGCGTTTGTCAATGCTATTTATTGACAACTGAATTATTTTTTTTTCAACATGGCAAATTTTTTATTTAGTTTTTAATGATTACAGTGATGATTAAATTCTACATGAGGTGATTTATTAGCAATTATATAACGAGCCACACATGCTATAAACACAGACTAACAGACGTAACACTGGAACCTAGCTCCATCGCCGCAAAAAACGTTCATTTCAAATTTTCAATCGAATAACAGTCATCGCGCGAAAACGTCGTCCGGGGCGCTGTCATGCAATCTCATACATATTTTGTAGTTCCCCATTTGACACATTCAGTAACGCTGGCGCTGATGTCGAAATACATGACGCAGCGCGAATAAAACAGCAGATGGTGCTAGTGTTACTAACGTGAAGTACTGCAATCATCCAAACGATGATTTTATTGAAAATTTGTTCGAAGTGTTATGTCTGTTAGTCTGTACTATAAACATGCACAGACACGCTAGACATGCACTCGCTATATAGCAAACCACGCACGCTATTTAGCAAGCCACACACGATATAAACATGCATACACGCGCTACAGACATGCATACACGCTATAAACATACACACACGCTATACAGCTAGCCACGCACGCTATATAGCATGCCACACTCTAGCCACACGCTATATAGAAAGCCACACACGCTAGCCACACGCTATATAGCAAGCCACACACGCTATATAGCGGGCCACGCACGCTAGCCGCACGTTTTATAGCAAGCCACACACTCTATAAACATGCACACACGCTATAAACATACACACACGCTATACAGCTAGCCACGCACGCTATATAGCATGCCACACTCTAGCCACACGCTACACAGTACCAAAAAATTAAATTCACAACTAATACAAAAGAAAGCACACAACGGTTACTAGCACATAAAGTGAAAAACAAATACAATTTCACACCGTTAATAATGCACAGTACAGAATCGTTTAAAACCATGTAAATTTGTACGTTAAGTGATGTAAACTTAAAACTTTGAATATAAACTTGCATGCAAATTTACATTATATTCATTTACATAGCATGTGAATATAATGCGACACGGAATATTACATGGTTTCCAATGCTCCATTTATGTGCATTAAAACAGATGTAAATTTTTTTTACTGTGTATATAGAAAGCCACACACGCTAGCCACACGCTATATAGCAAGCCACACACACTATATAGCGGGCCACGCACGCTAGCCGCACGTTATATAGCAAGCCACACACTCTATAAACATGCACACACGCGCTACAGACATGCATACACGCTATAAACATACACACACGCTATACAGCTAGCCACGCACGCTATATAGCATGCCACACTCTAGCCACACGCTATATAGAAAGCCACACACGCTATTCGCACACGTTATGTGCACACACGCTATATATACATACGCTGGATGATGGTGGCTTCTCAAACAACAGGTGCGTGCGAGTCTTCGCCTACTGCCATCGGTGTTGATGTCCGCTGCTGCTGCCTGCTGCTAATAAACTGGTTTGCTTGAGGGGAAACAGTCTCTTATATAGCCCAAAGAGTGCATTCCCGGTCAACTAGGTACTCCATTCTGTCGTCCTTTTTAGGGAAAGGCAGCAAGCGACCAATCAAAAGTCGACATTTGCGTTTCGACAATGTTCAACAATTTTCAATATGACAATAGTTTGAACAATCAGATTACAATTTTCTGCATTTGGACGGGTGCTTAAATGATTTTCCAATCGATTGCTGCAAAAATGACAGAAATCGGTTGGAAACTGACTGGGTTTAAAACGTTTGAAATTGGACAATTTTTGTGACGCTCTCGATGTTTTCGGTTTTGAAATTAGATCCCTGTATTGAAATTGGGTCCCTGTACTGCCGCTATTCGCATAATACTACAAGGTATACAGCCCTAGGGTTGTATGAAATGGTGACGTGGGACTAAACACTGTAATTAGGGGATTTTTTGCTACAAAATATACAGAGTCTGCATACAGAATCAATGTGTTTGCTCAGCGACTGTACGTATTTTTATTTTCAGCCTCCCCTGGAAATCAATTTTTGATATATATTCAACAACACTCGAAAGAATATCGTTCATATCTGACGATATTATGCCTGTAGTATTTTTTTGTGCAAACAACTTGTATTTGACAAGGCACAAGCATATCGTGCTTGTTGAAGAAGCACCAAGAATTTCTCATAATGCGTCAACGTCAGAATTAACTCTATATCCTCAAAAACCAAATCCAATTATACTTACGTTATCATAATGAATGGTTTGGTCTTATTTAACTCTAATTAAATCAAATCTTTAATATGGATCTTACTTTCAAAATAATATGGAAGCCCTTACAAAGGTTCATTAAATGGCAAACATAAAAAGATACACGCAAAACTTTTCCTTATTACTTTAGAAGCAATAGCGCAAAATTGCCTTTTGGGTAACAAACCTATTACTTAAAAGGCAATAAAATTCTTCCCCAGTCAAGTAACAACACATACTGCCATATATTCAGCACGTGTTACGGGAGTACGACTATCTAATAATGTTCTTTTCAACTACATGCAAGATTTTTTCTGGCGAAAACTGCTCCCTTTCCATCTCAAGCAAAAAAAAATCACACACCGTCGCATATGTTGCACATGTTACAAGTTTCTTCAATCTCCAATTCATTCGGTGTGCGTGAACTATACACGCATACGGAGAAGAGAAAAAATATGACATCACGATCTCTAAACTGCGTTAGAGAAAAACAAAAACATTCGCTTTCCTGCAAGATATCTAAAACACATACTCATTGCTTCATGGAAACTTATTTGCACCTGTTTGAAAATACAATACTCGTGCCCAAGCATGGAAATTTTCACTCACTAGTAATATTCCATGCAAATGTGTTCTTTGATTCATCAGGTATCGTTCAATTGTTTCCACTCGCGTTCAAGTTTTCCATAAAAACGCTGCTGATTGTTTTTCGCTTATAAAAGTTCCGAATACCATAGAAGGAGATTGAATGATACAAACACGATAGTATTTATTGTATCCAAGTTCACTTGCATTCAACGGTATCGCGAGAATCTTTGAGCTTTTATCGCCAGTGATACAGAATTATGAATCCAAATGAACGTTAGATTGCGTTCAACTGTTTACTTACCGGAGCAAGTAGGTATCATCAATGCTTACGGAAATGGTAGTATGGTGCATTAGCATGTGATATCTGAAATCACTAGGAAACATCGCGGTATATCACGGTGAAAGCACGACGTGGAGTAGCCGAATTACACCTGCAAGCAACCAATATTTGAAACAATCGTTGCGATCGCTGCAGTGCAATCGTTTACGATTCTTTCGTGAAACACTCGCTATATGTTGTTAGCTCCACCTAAAGCGGGCAATACTGAAACAAAATCATCAAAGGTAGCTACCATATATTTCTTTGCTTTAAGTTGTCTCTTGCATGCGTGAGAATGTGTAATTTTTAATAGCGATGGTTTGCTGGGATTGAAAGCTTATGAATAGCAAGTTCAGAAATGATACTTGAATGATTGTTATGTGACACGATTTTTTCCATCCTTGCTCGTGCCTATCCAGACAATATTCGCAGCTTCGGCAACTCTGGTCAGACAGTATTACATATTTCCATTTCAAGTAAACACTGGGGGACGAAACGAAAGTGTTTCTAATTATACATTTGAGGTTGACGGTTGAGATTCTGATTATGTGTGGATGAAGGGGACAAAAATGAACCTGATCGTTGCATCAATACAAATGCAGCGAGTGAAGTCTTGCTAACACATGCATTGCGGTGCTTGGCTGTATGTTCTCCTCCAGAAACACATACAAGCGTGTGGCCGTCATAATTTTTATTACTTTTTGTTTGTTACTCTTTGTGTATAATGCGCAGTCATAAGACACAATGAGTAATAAAAAATTGCCCTAAAGTAATAAAATGTTCCCCGTTTGCGTTGGGTGTATGTTAAACAAAATTATTAACAAGTTCCAGCAAAAAATCGTAGCAATCTACATGTCCTTTATATACGTTTTCCTGAAATCCATCCACGCCCCAGTCTAGTCCTGTTCCCTTCCGCCTACATCCAACCAAACGACAAGAACACCTTAAGACTCCGGATCCGGAAACAGCAACCAGACCCGCACGATACTCTCAGGGCCCGAGGGAGACAACCCAATATGCCAGTCCGTAACATCTTGGCCCAGTAGTGGAACATATTACATATGCTGCTTACCAATGGCAATGGAAAACCATCAAACAACAAACCAGTGCTTTTAATGCAAAACATTCTAGCTTTAAGTTAGATTTAGTTTCAGCTCGTAGTCGGCAGCGAGGATAAACAGTTTGCTTTTAGTTATTAAGATACTTTAGAAAGTAAGCTACCAGATATAATTGGCGTCGTTAAACATTAATTTGTATTTGTGCCGTGTCAAATAAATTATAGATGAAAAAAAAAATCGTAGCAATCCACAATTACATTTTTATTTTTTGCTTAACAATTTTTTTCATTTGCCTTCAACTACATTCGCTGTATCACGAAGACAGGTAATATACGTTTATTATGGTAAAGCTTAAAATGATAATATATCATCTGACAATTTTGAAATGTAAGAAATGAAGATAAAATTAAATAGATATCCGTTGCAAAAATTTACAATTCTCGTTGAGTAATTTACTGCCTGTGATCGCATAGATGTAACATTCGACATTTTATGGATTTCGTGCTTTTTATTGGGAAATGCTTAGAATAGTATGTACTTTTCACATCTAAAAAAATATGCTTATGTTTGTTTGAAAAAAGTCGTAAAAAATACCACGTTGTTTTGTCACATAGCGTGAATAACCGCATAATTGTCAAACTACTTAACTTTTCCAACTTTTTTGTCAAAAAAGTTTGCATCTGAATCCACATCTGCATCCTTTGGAACTCGGAAGTTATGCTGGTCCGGTAACCAAGTGATCCGTTTCTGATGTTCAGCTCATGCTTGTTGAATACATGAAAAAAATCATTTTCCCTGTGATATATTCCAAAAATAGCTTGAAAGTAACGACATAAATGTATCATTGACTTGCGGTTCTTCACTCCACTGGTACTGTCGCTTTTACCGGCATGTTTTCTTTCAAGACATCAGTTTTTATTAGGTTCTTCAGAAATTAACACGCAGGTTTGGAAATTGTTCAAGGATGGGTATTGTTTCAAACTTTTAGGAAAACGTTTACCTTCGAGACATCATATTAGTCTAAGCTCATGGAAGCAAAAATAAATTGACCTATTGGGACGGGGAGACTCTGTCAATTTTTATTTCGATATTGATACAGAGAATATCGCAGGGAACGGATGGTGTCCATGCATGTCGTCTGTGCTAGGAATGCTCGCATGTAATTGGTGTATTCGCGTAAATTTGTTATTGAAACTTTTTATCAATTTTACCGCTTAGCAATGAAATTAGAGTGATAATTAGCATATTACAAAATTGTTATACATTTTATCTATCCAACAACATATCGGTTATTGTTATCCATCGTGTGGTTCGAAATCTGACGCAACATTTGCCCGTTTCATTTACAATTTTACAGAATGCATCCCAGTATAGTAAACAAAGACGTAGTCCCACGTCAATAGTCCTATGTAAAAGTTGCAAGTCCTATGTAAATTTTGCGAAAATGGGTCCATTTTGCCATGTTTTTCAAGAATAGCCATAAGAAAAGTAAGGTTTGATTCCTACAACCTCGCTTTTAATGACTACTCTTGTAGAGTATGCCAAAATGGACCCATTTCCGCAAAATATAAAAAAAACATAGGACTGTTATGCGAATAGCGGCAGTGTAATTGTTGCCGTAAGACGTATTCTGCGTCAAAATATATAGCACATTTACAACTAAATTAGATTGGAAATAAACCAAGGCGAAAAATAGAACAGAAATAATTTATCCTTCACGAATATTTATTTTAAAAATTATGTTGAAAAAATAAATGCCTGATTAATTTACATCGACTACGATACTCTCCATATTTCATTTCATGAGGCCTGCCGGTTCCCAATAACATTTCTTGTCTGGTTCACGATGACATTCGTGAGCATAAAAACAAAGCCAGATGGCGCCTCTCTCTCAGGTTACGACATAGCTCTAAAAATATCAGGAACAGGAAGTGACCTCGAGTAAACAACAACAACAAATCGTTTACAAAGTCAGATCGGTTGTATCCGTTAGTGTCGACTGTGCTTGTGAAGAGAGGTGGTGATTGGTTGCTCGGTATGATTTAGACAATCGATGTTATTTATCAATTTTTCAATAGTGTATCTCAAACAATAGGTCATTTTTGTTACATACATTTAACTTTTAATTTAAGGAGTAAATGTAGTAATGAAGATAGAAAATTAAACTAACTGAAAATATGATTGTAGAAACTACGAAAAATATAGTTCAGCAGGTGGGACTCGAACCCACAACTTCCAATCTCCGGTCAGATGTGTTCCCGTTACACCATCGCAGAACGTTGAAGACGTAGTTCTAGAATCGAGTTTTGTATCGCTTATCCAATTCTCGCACTTCGTACATTTACTCAGTAGAGACTATTATTTATAGCTGGCTATTGTTTCAACACCCTCAGTGGAAGTTGGAATGACTTCTCAGTGTGAGAGATAGAAACGTGCCAGTAAGTTGCCATCTCTACCAGCAGCAACATCGACTTGCGTCACAAACATTTTTACTTTTCTTTTTCCGACTCTAAGCAAAGTCATGCTATTTTTAATTTTAATTTAAGGAGTAAATGTAGTAATAAAGATAGAAAATTAAACTAACTGAAAATATGATTGTAGAAACTACGAAAAATATAGTTCAGCAGGTGGGACTCGAACCCACAACTTCCAATCTCCGGTCAGATGTGTTCCCGTTACACCACCGCAGAACGTTAAAGACGTAGTTCTAGAATCGAGTTTTGTATCGCTTATCCAATTCTCGCACTTCGTACATTTACTCAGTAGAGACTATTATTTATAGCTGGCTATTGTTTCAACACCCTCATTGGATAAGCGATACAAAACTCGATTCTAGAACTACGTCTTTAACGTTCTGCGGTGGTGTAACGGGAACACATCTGACCGGAGATTGGAAGTTGTGGGTTCGAGTCCCACCTGCTGAACTATATTTTTCGTAGTTTCTACAATCATATTTTCAGTTAGTTTAATTTTCTATCTTCATTACTACATTTACTCCTTAAATTAAAATTAAAAATAGCATGATTTTGCTTAGAGTCGGAAAAAGAAAAGTAAAAATGTTTGTGACGCAAGTCGATGTTGCTGCTGGTAGAGATGGCAACTTACTGGCACGTTTCTATCTCTCACACTGAGAAGTCATTCCAACTTCCACTGAGGGTGTTGAAACAATAGCCAGCTTTAAATAATAGTCTCTACTGAGTAAATGTACGAAGTGCGAGAATTGGATAAGCAATACAAAACTCGATTCTAGAACTACGTCTTTAACGTTCTGCGGTGGTGTAACGGGAACACATCTGACCGGAGATTGGAAGTTGTGGGTTCGAGTCCCACCTGCTGAACTATATTTTTCGTAGTTTCTACAATCATATTTTCAGTTAGTTTAATTTTCTATCTTCATTACTACATTTACTCCTTAAATTAAAATTAAAAATAGCATGACTTTGCTTAGAGTCGGAAAAAGAAAAGTAAAAGCATACATTTAACTGTAAAAGAATTTCTGATGCCAAAACCTCGAAGAACTGAAAAGAAATGACTGATATATAAGCGCTCAAAATCTGACCACTTTTCCCTGGTTTTCCCTTGTTGAATTACTAGATTTTCAAATCCAGGCGCCTAACTTCGACATAGACGTTAGTCAACGTCAAAAATAATAATAATAACACTAAAACTAACTATAAATCCATACAAAAAGCTTTAAATAACTTTAAAAATTTTGCTTCACCAATCCGATTGGGACGGTTCACTAGGGATATAATCACTGAATGGCAGCTTCAAATCCTTTAACGAATACAAGAGGTCATTTATTTATTACGTAACGTACCTAGGAGAAGGGGATATTCAATGAAGAGTTCTATTGTGCGAGGCCCCCATGCAAAATTAGGTTATTCAGGGATAGAAGGTACCTATTCAAAATTGCTAAAATTGAGCGTTACGTAACATGTAAATGTCCCTAATGATATGGTTTTATGATTAAAGAGTATTTCGACGCAAAATATACAACTACTTTAAGGCAAAAATCTTCATAAGGAAATTAAAAAACAGCAATTCTTATGAGAATGTTTTTTTTTACATATAATCGTTTTGTGGGTCCATTAAATGAACTCGAATCAACTTCAAATTGGCATGGAACTTTGGCTTGGCTTATATTTGGAGTAAAAAGGAAACTTTTTCCGCCCGGCGTTCATCGAAATCGCATGATGTTACAAAAATGGCCACTCTACTATACACGTTTACTAGTGTGCGCAGGTGAAAAGTCACTTATCTCTATGATATGATGCACTATGCTCAACCTTCATTTTCAGATAATGCATTTGAGATAGAATTAAATTGACAACTTTCATCAATATTAATATTTTTTTCCTGTATAATTTTGAACTATAATTTTTCGAGAGCAGATCATGAATCTAGGTCTTGCGATTTCTAGAAATTAAGCGAATGTGGTATTCAAGCCTGGATTATGGAGAACTAAAAAATTAGAAATGCATTGAACTAACGTACACATTTGCTGTTCTAGTGTGAAATCAGCATCATTGTTATCTATTACTGTTTCCCTACGTTCGATTATTAAAAAAAATTAGTTGCTTCTAGCCAGCATTTAAAAATTGGTTTGTGATCGAAAAAAATAGACTCATATACTCCAGTGATCATGCTTGTCATTCTCCTCAGTATGTGAAAGGAGAGGAGAAAAAATTCACCGCGCACTTCCCTTCCAGTATTTGCTTGCGTGTAGCAAATGCTTTCACCACACTGCTTCTTTCTCACTCCAAAGTGTCTCAACCAGCTTACAGAGAGACAAACACACTTCCAGCTCACCCCACATCTGATAGAAACAAGAGGGGTGAATCACTCTACAGAGAAAACGCAGAAGTGCACAACAGTGTCCACTGGCGAGTAGTCCGGAAGGTGAAAAAAACCTACCGGGCAAAAATGTAGTCCTCGTGTAGCTACGAGCGAATTCCACCAGAGTAAATTCGACCGGCACGAGCAACGCAGTCTATTTTTTTTCTCCCAATCTCTTTTCCTCTTCTGCCATGCTCAAGAAATCAACTGTGAAACGCACCGCAGATAGCTCTGCAGTGTAGTTATTGTGCGTGATGTCCACACGTGTGAGAAGGTACACCATAGTTCATTGTCAAGCAAGAGAGAGATTTCAGATTTCACCGCAGTGCGTTCAGGTAGCTCAACAGATAAAAATCGTTTGTCGCTCTCTTCTAGCATGAGCGTATTGTTTTGCTCTTTAGTGTGACGGCATTTGTCTCCTCAGTGCAAGATGTTCTCCTGCACTCTAGAGGTTTACTGAGGAGAAAAGACAAGCATGCCAGTGATAACATCCATAATATTTGCGAAAACCACGTCAAGCTTAACTCTCTGAAAACTATCTTTTAAATTCATTTCATTCATTATTGAAATTGGACTTATGTTGGTATACGATTTGTAATTGACTGGCCTAATATGTATAAAGTAATAGTTAGTATAACAGAGGTTTCTGCACCACTAGGTGGATTAATTCAGGTTTTTTTTGTCATAAAATGCTGAAGGATTGAAGGATAATTATTGTGGATTTAAAAAGGATTTTAGGAATACTTACCGGCATAAACGGCAACAAAACTGGAACACGACCAGAGAATAGCAAAATCATTATAATTGGTATACAGGATTTGATATTTTCCTGAGCCGGGCAAAAGCTTAGCCAACGCACTGGGAAGCCTTGTTTTTAACTAAAATATTAAAAACCAATAAAAAATTTTTTAATTGACTACAATTGTTCTAGCTCAAATATACTCAAACGATTTAGGGAAGTAAAATTTAACGAAGTCTATCTTTTATTTATTGAGAGGGGACCTAACCCTGGAAGGTCGAAAAATAATGAATTTCCGTGACTTTTTTCGGATGTTTAACGTATAGTAAAGTGTTCGGGTATTTTGGCTATTCATTGAGGTATATTCGAAGATGTATTTTGCATATCGTGAATGCAAATATAGTGAGTGTTACGCTATTGGCAGCTGGAACGTGGATGCTCTCTCTAAATTAGTACTTAATTGGTGGTAAGTTTTTCTCAGCATCTATTGAACCGGTTTGGCAGAAAGTTTGTTTGAACATGTAAAAATGGATTATTTAACTTGTTACCCCATAGCCGTTTTTGAACATTTCAAAAATTGCCAAAGTGGCGGTCATTTTAGTAAAACAAATATTTTTCTTGATGAAACATCACTATTTAAATAATCATAAAAAATTGTAAAATTCAGATATTGAAAAACGGCTGTGTAACAAGTTAGATAACCCTTTCCGATCGAGCCCACACAATTGTGTAGGTAAAAAATGACTGATAACAAAACCTATATAAAAACGCTTGCTCCGGTTTTTTATTTTTCGTAGCAGCTGCGATGTTGACACTAGCGGTGTGAAAAATAAAACAATGAATAGGACGTTCAAAAAGCGAGAGAGAAGGTTATGTTTAAGTCACCTTCTACCTACGCAATTATATAGGACCGGGCGGAAAGGGATAATCCATTTTTACATGCTAAAACAAAATTTCAGCTAAATCGGTTCAAAAGATACTAAGAAAAACTTTCCACCAGTTGAAAAAAACATGGTTTCGAGAAAAACGCTACCACCAGTATAATACTTACTATGTTTGCAGACACGACATGCAAAATACATCTTCAAATATACCTTAGTCAATAGCCAGAATATACGAACATTCACCTCACTCTAAACATCCGAAAAACAAATCAGGAAAATTCATTATTTTCCAACCTTCCAGAGTAGGTTCCTTCCTAACCAGGTGTGCCGATTATGGCCTATAGAATTTAAATTAAGTAGTGTCATAACTGGTAACAATGCCTTTATGCGATACAGCCACTTGCCATAACTAGCTGGCCTACCCTATATTATCATGGAATTTGTTGAAAGAACCGTCATGACTGAATGAACATAGTTGAGCTGAAATAATTGTAATTTTGTAGTCAGTAGTTTTGCAAACCTGCACCGACATAATAGAAGATTTCTCATTCTCTGTGATAGCATCACCTATGCTTACTGAAGGGTTTCCTGTCCTTGAATCAATTGTAAGTTATTACAATATGAGAATGAGATAAAGTTTCTTTACAATCACTTACCATCGGTTTACTGTTTTAATGGCGATTTCTAGCTGCGGTCGACCGTCGATGTCACGTATGGTTGTATTTTCGAAAGTAAGTGTGGTACAACCGGATGCAATTTCTGGTAGGTAAAACGATCTTTCCACCTCATACCATTTCCCAAGAAACTGCAAGGGTTTATAAGAGCAGAGTTATACGTTTTAACATCATTAAAGAATTAATTATTATTAAATATTTCGTAAACTTAAAGTGTTCAAAAGATTATTTATGAGTTTTGCGAATTACAGTAACCAATAGAATCAAAACATTGATTTACTAAAAATGTCAGTACTGAATTCGTTTTCTGGAGAACAGCCTAAAAGGTCAAATACCAAAAGGATAAATGTTCTCCTACACTAATATCCCTACTACAAAGCTACTTCAATTGAGTAAGTGACGTGTGCATGTCAAACTACTGTTTTTCTTATCCCGTTTTGCTACATAATAATCATTGATTAAGGTTACTTTCGCTTAACCTGCCTCAGTATTTTCAAAATTCACGTTTTTCTATTTCCAAAGGATTCAGAATAAAATTCTGAAAATGATTTTGAAGCGTCCTCCTTGGTTTGGTACACTCGAATTACATAGACTTACTGGTGTTGAACCATTAGAAGCTATGTCAAATAAAATTATTAACAATTTTCGACAAAAATCGTTGCAATCCTCAATTGCTACGATAAGCTCTCTTTATAGCCAATAAGTTAGCAATTAAGTTAGTTATAAGTTTACTTCCCCTATTCTGACAAGTAGGTTTGAATCCCTACGAACGATAAGTCCTAATTGCGAAAGCAAACAAATCCTAACAAATAAAATTACAAATTTTTAACAGTGTTGAGAAGTCACCATTTGTGATTGGACACACATACTCATTACTTACTAATATTTATTATAAATACTTAAGCTACTAACAAATAAAAAATTAAAAAAAGATTTTCTATTACCGACCCTCCCCTCGAAAGGAAATCCTTGCTACGTCACTGACGAGCGTAAATCACTTTCGACAAGAACTCTAATTATGACAACATAAGTTCGATTATATAGGCTATGCACACACACATGCAGAAAATGATCAATTCGTCGGACTGAGACGACTCGCCTATATTTGGGCCGTTGTTCATTTCAAGATCTTTGATTTTGCCAGTAATTGCTATTCTTTTCTAGGAGAAAGATAAAAAAAATAGTAGACCTTTTAAATGTGTTTGAGTAAAAATATTAGATAAATTGAATCATAATGAATATGTTAATAAATGTTCCCTCAAGACAAAACATCTTAACTTTAGCACCAGATTATTACATAACGAACAATATTCGAATTGAAAATTGTTCGTAATCATCCATATTTCAAGTTGTATTGAAAGTTATATAGAGAATTTTGTGAAAAGTATCAGTTAAGTCCATAATTTTTTAAACTGTTACGATTTTAGTTCTATGATACACCAAAACCAGATTATTGACGTAGGTTGTAAGAATGGTTATAAACAAATATTGATTACTTTCCTCTATATTCGTTGAAGTTTTATGCAATCAATGTTGTCGACCTCGATCTAATGCGTGCGAAAGTGGTTGTTTCGTATGTATTTTGCATTACATTTGCAGAGTTCTTGGTTGTTTGGGTTTGGGATTGTTATTTTCGATGGTGCTTACTTTAGTCATGTTGAACTTTGGCATTGAGGGGTAGTTGGGACACTTTCCGAACCCCGATGACTCAATATACTTCAATTGAGCAGCGCACAGAAGTATGGTACAAATTTGAAGTGCTGGTTGCAATTTCATGTCTACTTCTTTCAACACACTGTTTCGTTACTGTGAGGAAACGCGAGGAAAATAAGAAATAAATAAATCCCATACTACTTCTTCACCTATAAAGCCATACTAATGACGGTAGTCTACACTGATCGGGTCAAACACGTGTTGCATTAAGGTTTTTCACTTCTTACATTTGAAATAATAATAATAATAATAATTAAGTTGATCACTGTATTAATAATTTTTGAATGTTTCGTATTCGATCTAATTTTAAACAGTTAATATCACCCATCAACGCAAGTTGTGTTCGCAGCTTAGAAATCAACACATTTAGCAATGGCTTAACGTTCCGACTTTTCAGATTCACGAAAGGTATGCGCATGAGTAATGTATTAACGACATGACGACTTGTGTGTGACTGGTTTCAGTTATTCCGCTAGGAGTGGGAAGAAGGCGATAACATTCATTTGTTTACCTTTTCCAATCAGTATCTGCAATCACTTCTCACTGAATTCGATGAAACTGTAATGAAGGTACTGTTATTTGGGCGCAAGTTTAAGACACGTTGCATAACTTGGGGCGTACTTGAGAGAAACGGTTGCTTACGAGAGAATGGGACACCTGAAACAATGTCCAATAGCAAGAGATGGCGCTTTTTCAGTGGTAGTAAAATCGAAATTTCTCCGAGTATTTTGCTCATTGATCGAGAATACAGCTATCAACTATACATTTTATTCTAACTTTCTGGTACTTCCTTTCACTTCACAATTGTATAGCAACATGTCAAAAGGGTCTATCTACTTTCATCGATTTTCTTGATTGACTTTTCATTTGTTCAATAGTTCAGCTAAGGTAACTATTCCCAACGTGGTTTTAATTTAAAAAGCTAGATTAGATTCGCCGCTACCAAATGGTGTAAAGGACATATCATGAAACGTGTTTAATAAGCCGTGGCGGTTGAAAGAAACCGATCGATTAAAAAATCGGTGAAACCAGATAGATCCTTTTGACATGTTGCTCTACAATTTATTTTTATCAAAACAAATGTTTTTCCTATATAACTCCATTGCGTCTTACTACCATTCGTCCATGAGCCCGTGGTGTTGATTTTGGCAACAGCTTAAAATAGGGCGAGAGCCGTGTGGTTGAAAGTGGATGCGTTAAGTTTAGGATTTTAAGAGCTCAAATGGAAGCAATAAAATTTTGTTCTGGCTCTTTGCTAACAAGTTTTAACATTTCCATCTGACGATGAACCGCTCCAATACTCTTAGTCAAGCAACGACATCTAGTTCTGGTGTGAATGAAAAAATCGATAGTTCCAGCAATTTTTCAATAGATGGCAATACACAAACAGTTGCGCTCACTGGTGTGATTTATTAGCAAAAATTAGCGGCGGTGTCCCATTAATGCTTCAGTGGCCAATTTATTTATTCTTCTGATTTTTTTTTAAACAATCTCAGCAAACAGTTCATAAATACCTAGTATGTTTATTTGTAAAAATGTGAGGTTCACCAAAAAGCAGTGTAGGGCAGGTGGACGGAAAAAGTTCCGAATTTATGTTTCTCATATACACTAAGGTCGCCTTTTACGCGGGTTTTTTTTACGCGGGTTATTTTTTACGCGGATTCCGGAATTTACGCAGTTTTTTTACGCGGTTTTTTTTACGCGGATTCCGGAATTTACGCGGTTTTTTTTTACGCGGATCCCGGAATTCTTGCGGTATTTTTTTGCGCGGATTTCGGTTTCCCCTTACTCGAAATGCAAAATGAACGCTGGTTTTTTTTTCGCGGATTTCGGAATTTACTCGTTTTTTTACGCGGATTCCGGAATTTACGCGGTTTTTTAAAGCGGTTTTTGTTACGCGGCACGTATCCTCGTGTAAAAAGCGACTTTAGTGTACACTCATTTTCTTAGCAAAAAAGGTAACTATGGAGCTATAACTTAGAAAAAGAAACATGATATGCTTAAAATCGGTGTTTTAATTGCCTTTTTTGTACCTTTTTTGGTGCGGATTTTTCGGGTGATTTTTTTAATTAATTTGTTGATTACTAGTTTATGTTTCCGAGGTTTTTTTTTTTTTTTTTTAAAGAGAGCTGGAATTTGCAAATATACGTAATGTGAACATCTTACGTGCATGATTTGTTCTCATCATGTTCCGGAATGTGATTTGCTCCGTTGTACATAATGTAAGATATTGAAAGAAAGGTAAGTTTATGCATTATAGATCTATCGTAGTAACTTCAAGTAATTTTTTTCAAACCTTTGACATTTAAAGCATTACGCTATAATTCCCCCGTACTTGGGTGGTCGGTATTAGCAACTCAAAAAAATCGGAATACCGATTAATATTTTTATTAAAAATCACAGGAGGGTTGTGTGCAAAGCCACGATCGCAAGGTTGAAATAGAACACTTTTACAAGAAAGATAACCCGGCTGCTTGCGTGTCAGTCATTTTTTCTAGTAAATAAACGTTGATTAATCAGATCAATCGAATTTTGCGCTTCAACAAGGATTGACCATTTTCAATAATATGGTAAGTTGCTTGTCATGGTTGGGACTTGTCAATTTTTAAATTTTGAGATAATGAAAATTTTTCGGATGTCGTGCTCATGACTGAAGGAAAAGATAATTCAGTACGCTCTGAGACACGGGGATAAAATAAAAATTTATAACTTTTATAAATTTTAAAATGTAAATTAACTCAAGAGAAAACATTAACTCGTCAATCATCAGGATTTTATTTCATCCTGAAAAGGACATTTTGTTGTTCAATTCAATATCGGATAAGATACCGATCACATCTTGGTGTTATAACTGACAGTGCGAATAAAGTATTCCTTGTGATAAAATAAAGAGAGAAAAGCTGATTTAACACTCGAAACTAGACAGTTTAGCAGCAATGCCAGATTGGAAGACATGTCTTCAAATGAAAGACATTTACCCTGCGGTGAAAACAAATGGAAGACATTCAAAAGTATGTGAAGATTTAAGGAAATATGTTATATGACCCGCATTTTGTAGCGGTGGTGACCTTTTTTTTTGCTCGACAGTTTGTGATTTGCCGGTGTAACTTTTTCAGTCTTTGGTACGTGAAGACATTTGGAGAAATGACCTGGCATCCCTGCAGCTCAGGCCTCTGCCAGGCTAAATGCCAACGCGAGCGATCGGGCTACGACAAGAATCTCGACCGATAGCTCGCGTCTGCATTCAACATGGCAGAGGCCTCACGTGTTGTCAAAATGAGTCAACTTTTCATTGAATGCATTTACTAGTGCCCACTATCGCACAGAGACTGCGTTCCACTAGAGTTCCTCACTGCATCAGCGGGGACGGGACACGAGGCATATGGACGCTAGGCATATGGATGTTAGGCATAGTATGCTAGGCATACAGACGCGAGGCATAATGGATGCGAGGCATAATGGATACGAGGCATACTGCCAAAAGGCATAACGGACGCGAGGCCGAATGTACGCGAGGCCGAATGGACGCGAGGCCGAATGGACCCAAGGCCGAATTGACGCAAGGCCGAATGGACGCAAGGCCGAATGGACGCAAGGCCGAATGGACGCGAGGCCGAATGCGATGTTGTACGATCGCATGAGATCCAATAATGAAGTTCAGGTGTTATTATATTCCTACAGAGTTTAAGTTGGGTATAATACCTTTCTTGAAATCATGCGGCGAAGACGCATAATCGAGGGCAAGGAAACGAGGCGGCACTAAGCCGCCGTGGTTTCCGCAGTCCGAGCCGGCCGCCGACCCGCCGTCGGAAGCGGCGGCCTCTCGCACCCAAACGACTGATTTACTGGTTTGCTAGGTCTACTCAAACAGAGTTTTCTTCCCTTAATTAAGTCCGAACGAGCGGTAGCGAGTAAGGACAGCATTCGCTCGAACAGCGAGTCGGCCGAAGGCCGCGAGTGTATTGCTTTCTAAATGACACTTTGAAGCGAAATACATGTTATCGAATGCTGTGTAGATGATGACGACAATAACATATTCCACATCACTTCCCCTTGGCCTTGTGTCCTTTCGGCCTTGTATCCATTCGGCCTCGCGTCCATTCGGCCTCGCGTCCATTCGGCCTCGCGTCCATTCGGCCGCGCGTCCATAGGCCTCGTGTCCGTATGCCTGCCGTCCATTATGCCTCGCGTCCGTATGCCTAGCGTCTATATGCCTAACGGGGTGTCATCGCATCAGCTGCTATCGATGCTGATACACGCTGCAACTGCTACGCTATCCGTAGCCATGCCACAGTTGTAACTGCTATCCGCTGCAATTGGTATCCGCTGTCCCTGCATCAGCTGGCCCAGCTGCTATCGATGCTGAGACCGCTGCAACTAGTGCGCTATCCATTGCTATGCCACAGCTCTGGCCGCTATCCGCTATCGTTGGTATCCACTGCACTGCTACTGCTGCTGTCTAGAACTATTATGAGCGGCTTCTGCTGAAACAGGCTCTTATATAGGCCAAATAGCATATTTTAAATTGAAAGGTATATGATTCTGTCGACCGTGCTTGGGAAGCAATCATATAACGACCAATCAGAGGTCGAATTTTTCGTTTTGACAAGGCTTGACTATTTTCAATAGTACAATAGTTTGAATAATAAAATTACAATTATCTTCATTTGGGATGAATCTTAGAAGATTTTCCAATCTATTGCTGCAAGAACGAAGGAAATCCATTGAATACTAACCGTTTTATTAGCATTTGAAATTGGACATATTTTTCACTTTTTTTCGGTTTTAGATTTTCATTTCACATCCCTATGTAGCCGAACTTCCTGAGAGAAGTATTCTACTTCAAAAAACCGGTAAAACAGATTTTTTTATTTTTTTCGGATATTCAATAAAATTTATTTATTGAATTAATTATAAAAAAACGACTGCTTTTTATTCTTAGAAGCATGCTTAAAGTTTCATCCCTCAAACCACACTAGGGGTGGGCGAAACGACTCTTTTGCAAGAGCGGCTCTGAACCGCACACTCACCGAACCAACTCATATAAACGGCTCACGATTCACAATGATTCACAAGCGTTTACAGTTCGTATTTTCTCGGCAAACTTTGGGTTTGCGCGAACCCATCAGTTCTGGTGCGCTCAAAGAACCGTGGCTCTTTTTCGTGAGCCGTTCGTTCTTTCGCTCTCTTCTAAGAACAGGTTCATATGAACGGCTCGTGAGCTGTTTGCCCATCCCTAAACCACACCTCATTTTATTACCAATAGGGTAGAGGAACCATATTTAGCCCGCGCACCATATTTCGCCCTCCTATGGATCCTCTCGATAATAATACTTTAGCAAATAAACTATATTCGCTACTCTCAAGCTTAAAATCTCGTGATATCCATAACGCCGGTACGTGATTCTTGATTATAATATTTTACTATCCTACGTGCTATCAATATAGTGTCTTCTAGTTAGTCTGATTTTTTCTTTGGTTTTTAGAAACGAGTGCTAAACATTTCTAACCGGAAATGTAATACAAACAATGAACATATTGTATAATTTAAAGGCATTCAAAATTTCCTGAATGTTAATTTTAATGATTTAATGTTAGTTATAGCAAAAATATGGATTTGTCTGAAGATTTTTATAATTATCAGGAGGGGAAATATGGGTCACATTATTTGCCTCGAATCAATAAAACTGGCCAGAAGGACGCACAACGAAACTTCTCCAGGGAATTATAATTGGCGATGTTTGGCAGGAGGAAGGAGGCTCGGTATAGGAGAACAGTAAGCGTGTAAAAGGAAGGGTAGTACATTACACACAAGCATTGATAAAAAATAATAATAAGCATGCCACTTCTCAATAGCGGTATAGCTAATAATAGAAGTGCGGGATACAGCAGACACCCGGACAAATCTCACAATAGATCAACGATTCTGGTCGCAGTGAGGAAGTACACGGCGTGTATCGTAGAACAACTTTATTTTAAAAAAAAATGGGTATCGCCAGAATCTTCACCATTTGAAAATATAGCTTTTTACCTTTCATTTGGGTCCCTCCGAAAAATCATTCATCGCGGGCTTTCGAACAAGTTTTTTTTCATTAAAAAGTATTCTGACAGCATCCATGTTCTTTTTACACGCCGTGTTCTGCCTGAGTAAGAAGTTGGCGGAATTGAAATGTTCAAAAGTAAAATTATTCAAAGTAAAATTTCTTAAAAAAGGAGAAAGTTCCACCTATTGTGGTAACTATTGCTTCTGAATTTACCATTTTTGAAAGAGAACATTCTACGTTTCCCTCCGACGTCAAAGTACCTTATCAAATTGGCCGAAGAGGCGAATGCCGCTTACTGGCCCAAACATTGAAAGATTAGAACCGTCTTATTCAGTATATATTGCTACCGAAAATATTTTTTTTAATGTCAACAGGCAATGTTCGATCTTATTAACGCCATGTTGCAGGCAAAATCCATGTTTGAAACCATTCAAATTGGAACAAATTTTGCAATTAAAATTGTTTCTAATTTAAAATTAAGCAATGATTTTAAATAAAACAATCAAAATTTTAAATTGGAATGCTCGCTCATTGAAGGCCAATGAGAATGAGCTTTTTAATTTTTTAACAGTAAATAATGTGCAAATAAGGGTGAGGAATCGTTATATGGAAAAAACGAAACTTGATAGCAGAAAGCCAGAACCAAGTTTTTTTTTGTTCTATTTGGGGCCCCAAACAATCCTGAATTTAATGGAAGTGGATTGGTTTTGTCTCCGCTTGCACATTGCATTTTAAATTTATATGGAGATTTGTATAGAAAAAACAACTTTTTGCATTTTCCATTCTAAAGAGCTCAAAATGGCTCAAACCATAGGTTTCATGACATCAAATGGTAGGTTTTTTGATGCCTAACAACTTGGCCGAAGACATTAAATAGCTAGAATGTGCCAATAAAATACTAGAGCTGTTCAAAGTTGAGTATGTCGAAATTTATGTTTCAAATCATTTTTTCTGCCAACACTGCAAGTATACTGGTGTCAGTCAGATTTCCATCAGAAGTAACCTCTGAAACACTACTCTCACCCTCTCTGCGAAAACAAACCAAGCCAGAGGGTACAATTGATTTGGAAAGTGTTGCCAAGGGGTACGCAGTCAAAAAAAGGTTGAGAACCGCTGGCCTAGAATATTGACCAAAATTTGTTTGCTTGGTCCAGCTGAATGTATAAACTCGTTACGACAGGTTACTTCTGATGGGAATCCAACTGACGCCGGTACATTGGTAATGTTGACAGAAAACATTTAAATCGACATACTCAACTTTGAACAGCTATAGCTCTTCTTAGGGACGTTCTAGCTCTTCAGTGTCTTATGCAAAGTTGTTAGGCATCTAAAGTACTATACTTTTACATAATGTAGTGCATTATTAGAGCATCATTGAGCTCTCTAGAAAGGTAAATGCAAAAAAGTTCGTTTTCCCATATGAATTTTCATACAAATTTGAAATGCAATACGCCAAGCGGAGTCAAAACCAATCGACTTCAGGTAAGTTCAAGGTTGTTTGGGACGCCAAAAGGAACCAAAAAAACTTGGTTCTGGAAAATCGATCACTTTTCCCCACCCTAGTGCATACTGCAATTATTACTGAAACATTTTTAAAACCTAACATCAAATTAAAATATTATCCCAATTACGTGGTTCATAGATATGATAGGACACGCGAGCACAAAAATTATTTTAAAGGTTATTTACAGAAAACTTACCAGAAATCGTGCAAAATTTTTATAATCGGCGATTTTAATGCTAAACATCGATCATGGAACAATTCTCAAAGTAATTCCAATGGAAAAATTCTATTCAATGATGTTCTTCAGCATACTATTCTATTTTGTCTCCGAATAGTCCTACATGTTTTTCTTCTGTAAGAAATCCATCAAAGCATGTACAGGGGATAGTCAAAATAAGTAGGATAGGCAAAATTTTGATGAAATTTGAAATGCTATAGCTTTGCTAAACGTTATTCGATTTTAATAATTCGAACACCATTGAACTGGAAAACTTTTGAAGTTTCATTTTCTGACCCCAGATCTGGCCTAGGTCACCGGATATGGGAAATATTCCTGAGTTCCGGTAGGCATGTCAAACCTGCTAATTTTTGGATGGATTTGGTAATGGGTTACCTGATAAAAATGCTCATTTGCATCATTGGCATAGATGACAAAATCATTTCTGAAGCGAATGGTTCATCAAGATCCGGAATCGGCCAAGAACTCATCGAGAAATGGCTATTTTTCATCCGGAAGTCCTCAGAGGAACCTTTAGTAGGGGACATTTACGTTTTTGCACCAAACATAGCGTGTTACACCTCTATCTTCAGGATTTTTATCAGGAATCTTTTAAAAGACATATATCTGAATATAGGCTGCATTGGCCACTTCCGGTACGACCTGGAGGCCCCGAAGGAACCCGTAGTGGGAGAATTCACATTTCTGCATCAAAATATAGCATGCGACACCTCTATCTTCAGGATTTTTCATCAGGAATCATCCAAAAGACAAGTGGCCAATGCAGCCTATATTTGGAAATATTTTTTTTGTATGATTCCTGATGAAAAATCCTGAAGATAGAAGTGTCGCACGCTTTATTTGATGCAATAATGTAAATGTCCCCATTTCTGGGTTCCTACGGGGTATCCGGATCATCCCGGGAGTGGCCAACGTAATCTGTATTCATAAATATGAACCATTTCCTGATGAAAAGTCTTGAAGGTAGAAGTGTCGCACGCTTTATTTGATGCAAAAATGTAAATGTCCCAATTCCGGGTTCCTCCGGGGAATCTGGATCGATCCGGGAGTGGCCAACGTATTTAAAAAAATATGTCTTTTGGGTGATTCCTGATGAAAAATCCTGAAGATAGAGGTGTCGCATGCTATATTTTGATGCAGAAATGTGAATTCTCCCACTACGGGTTCCTTCGGGGCCTCCAGGTCGTTCCGGAAGTGGCCAATGCAGCCTATATTCAGATATCTGTCTTTTAAAAGATTCCTGATAAAAAATCCTGAAGATAGAGGTGTAACACGCTATATTTGGTGCAAAAACGTAAATGTCCCCTACTAAAGGTTTCTCTGAGGACTTCCGGATGAAAAATAGCCATTTCTCGATGAGTTCTTGGCCGATTCAGGATCTTGATGAACCATTCGCTTCAAAAATGATTTTGTCATCTATGCCAATGATGCAAATGAGCATTTTTATCAGGTAACCCATTACCAAATCCATCCAAGAATTAGAAGGTTTGACATGCCTACCGGAACTCAGGAATATTTCCCATATCCGGTGACCTAGGCCAGATCTAGGGTCAGAAAATGAAACTTCAAAAGTTTTCCAGTTCAATGGTGTTCGAATTATTAAAATCAAATAACGTTTAGCAAAGCTATAGCATTTCAAATTTCATCAAAATTTTGCCTATCCTACTTATTTTGACTATCCCCTGTATGTAGAGAATTGATCACACTTGCTGACTCTGATTCTGACAATCTTCCAATAACTTTTTCTTTATCACATGAATCAGTTTTGAACCCTATGAGCTCTGTTTTTAATTATAACAAGGCTAATTGGGAAAGATACGGAACTCATATTGAGAATAATTTCAATAATGAGCTTGATTTGCAAAACGAAGTGAATATTGATTCCGCTTTGGAAGCATTAAAATGTGCAATAATTGATGCCAGAAATTATTCTGTTCCAAAGGCCCAAGTGAAATTTGATTCACCAATAATTGACGAAAATCTTCAACTTCTAATTCGTTTAAAAAATGTCTGCAGACGTCAATATCAACGTTCTCGTTAGTTAGTTAGGGCTTCATTTTGGATGTTTTAATTAATTCGGAATTTAGCCGCGAAGGTGGCGTTGCGATGCCAACTTCTTTCCCTTACACGCTAGAGCTTTGCGGTTTTCGACAAAGTTGTAGATCTCTAAATTGTATGGAATTTTGTGAATTAGATATCTCATAGCTTTTTTAAGGGGGCGATTTGTTAGTAGCTTAAGCATTTATGATAAATATTAGTAAATAATGAGTACAGTCCCTCTACAATTATGGGTCAGTCAACGTATTGCCTAAATGTTGAAAAATGAATATAAAATCGGAAAAGTTATCAACTACGAATGTTTTCTTATCTATTTCTGTTGTGCTGTGTTAGCTATTATCCTTTCCCACGATAAGTCTACATGTAACCTATTAACATTCATTATTTGTAAACCCGAGCTCTTCGCTCTTTTTCAAATCATTTCACACTTCCAATCGAACATGAGTCTTAGTCATAAACTCCTTACAACATTTTCCAGACAACTTTCCCATCCTCATTTCAATACGACTTCAAGCAATACATTTCACAAGCATGAGTCGATGCAACTCTTAAGCCGAACGTAAACATTGAGCAGGCCAAGAAGTGCAACGTCTCGCATTTCACATATCGTTACTAACCTACATTCTAATTCTTACAAGCAGCACTCACCACGCTCAGGAACTCAAGCGCTCCGCGTAGCGCGCAACTATATCTTTCTCAAATACAAATATATCTTTCTCTTTCCCTTAAGTAGACTAATTATAATCGATTCCTATTGGAACGAAAGCTTAAGCGCAATTAGAATAGAACCGATGTATGTTTAAGAAGATAAAGGAAAACCAACTGAAGGTTTCATTATTGTAAACTTAAAATGAAATAAACAGAATTGTTACAACCATCATTGGAGCTAGACTGATTCTCACAAATGCCGAAACCCATCATATGGCAAACCGTGACAGTCCAAGTCAGTTTTAGGACTAAGAAAAATTTACTAGTGAAACAACAGTCCAAGGTAAGGACTTAGGAGTGCAAATGCAAACCAATTTAATCAAAACATGTGCGCGAAAAGTACTCTGTGCAAAAATGACACACACCTGGCAAGAACTTAAAGAGCAAGTGCAGGCTCAAGTGGACGCAATCCAGTTTATGGACAAAGTGGGTAAAGAAATTTACCACCGAGTGAATAACACGCGTTTCCGAAACTTAAGAAATTTACGGTACGTGCCCCTCAACGGAGTGAGTATCGAGAGCTGCTGGGCAAGTGCCAGATCGAGTGCGAAAAGAAAAAATCTGAACAAACAGTGAAACAGTAACATGGTACAACATGGGTAAATCGCAATCAAAGAACACGAACCAAAACGGCGATCCCCAGGTAACAGTTAACCAAAATCAAGAGCAACATAGCTCTGAGCATGGTATGCAAACTTTGCTACTGTGTTTAATTTTAGTTACTGTTGTACTCCAACTCGCTATTACGCTATACAAAACATATAAAAAGCGAGAAAAGAAAGTGGCATTAAAAGCTGCACGATCGATCGCAGCACTTAATGTGTAGAACAAATTGATGAACTAAAGAACTAAATAGCTATGATAAGTAGTGTCGTGAAAGATTGATGAACTAAAGAACTAAATAGTGATGATAAGTAGTGTCGTGAAAGATTGATGAATGAACTGTACCAGAAACAACCGGAACCAGGAATAGTGATCTCGCAGACACCCGTCTGCATCGGAAATATCATGTTTGAGTCACCGATGACAAATGCCCGGGGCAAACAGCTCGGCGAGGCCAACCGTTTCCAACAACTGTGAGATGAGCTACCGGAACAAGAGGAACGCGAAAGGATGTTTTTGTGTGAGTACACAAATTTAGCTTAGATTATTAAAACTAAATGATTTATGTTCTATGTTCTAAATGAGGCAAAAATACGCGGAACTTAAAAAAAAAATTATAGTGATTTAAAACTAAAATTAAAAGTAAGATCATCTAATAGGATATTGACTAAGCAAATAAAACTAGCAACTAAATTGCTAAGCCAACTTAAAGAGATTGCTCAGATTGAAAATACTGCGGAAAATCAAATAATTTTAGATAAAGCCAGAGAATACTACCAAGCCATAGAACAGCTGGTAGAAGCGAAGAGAACAGCGGAAGTAATTTCTTTCAAAGCAACTGCGACAGCAGTTATTTTTTGCCAAGCGTTTGGAAAAAAGTGTAAAAATGGCACAAGTTTTAGAAATCGTAAAAACCATCCCTATACTTGTTCCGTCATACAATGGTGAAGGGGAAAAATTGAATAGCACAATAGCCGCTCTTAATGCGTGCAAATTGCTAATTAAAGAAGAAAACAGAGTAATTACCATTCAGGTTATTCTTTCTCGCCTGGGTGGCAAAGCGAGATCAGCCGTGGGTGATAATCCTCAAAATGTGGACGAGATTATCCAAAAACTTAGCGATAAATGCAAAGTTACAATTGCGCCCGAAACAGTGGTTGCAAAGCTAAACGCCACGAAACAGACTGGCGAAATTGGAAAGTTCACCGAACAGATTGAAAAGCTTACGCTAGAGCTAGAAAGTGCGTACATTAATGAAGATGTTCCACTTGAGACAGCATCAAGAATGGCTGTCAAAGCAGGAGTGAAAGCTCTTGCCAATGGCGTAAAGAATAACGAAACCAGACTTTTGCTGAAGGCTGGACAGTTTTCTACTGTTTCATCGGCGGTAGAAAAACTGACTGAAAACGAACCAGCGAGCAACGGTTCAAATAGTGTACTACATTACCGTACACAAAATTCTAGGAATAATTATCACAACAACAGCCGGTTCTCAAATAATTACAACAGGAACCGAGGAAACGGAAATCGTCAAAATAATTACGGTCGAAACGAAAGATACCAGAGACAGTATCAAAATTCAAATTACAGAAGAAATTATTCAAATAATTCTAATCGTTACCCTAGAAACGAGCAAAGGGGCTCAGGTTCCCGTGTCTATGTAGCACATTCGGGAAACCTGCCAGCCCCCCAACAAATAGTAGTTGGGGGTCAAAGACAAAATCAAGGCCAAAACCAAAATCAAACCCAGGAACAGGTCAGACCGCAACAGCAAGCGCAAGGCCAAGCGATGCACTATATACAAAGACACCAATAACTGTATGCAAGTTAATCCATCTTGCAGTAATTTTAATTATTTAAATTTAGAATTCTCATCACCTCAGTCTACCTTGTTAGTTAACTCCGGTGCTGAAATTTCTATTTTTAAAATAAACACAATCAAACCCACACAGGAGATAAACATAGCAGATAAATGTCGAATAACAGGTATTAATGACTTACACTTAGAAACCATTGGAACGTCATCAACAAAAATCATGCTTCCAAATGGGAAATCTATTGACGCAAGTTCCAACTCGTTGATAAAAATTTCCAAATACCTACTGATGGAATTCTTGGAAGAGATTTCCTCACAAATTTCATTGTTCAATTAGCTACGATACATGGTTCTTAACAGTAATTAGTAATGGCGAAATATCTGAAATACCCATCGAAGATAATTTGAACGGAGAATTTATTCTACCTCCAAGATGTGAAGTTTTCAAACAAATTTTTACAGAAGCAATCGATAATGATTACGTTTTATTATCACAAGAAATCAAACCAGGAGTGTTCTGCTCCAATACAGTGATTAACTCTAAACATCATGTAATAAAATTAATCAATACAAACAGTGAACCCGTTCGAATAAACAAAAATTTTAAAAGAAGATACGTATCCCTTCAAGATTACGATATTTTCAAATTCGATAAAACCAACAAAAATAACCGAAACGAAAAACTTTTCAATGAGTTAAATTTAGTCAATACCCCGGAAATGCATAAACAAAAACTTTTGAGTTTATGTGCAAAATTTAATGACATATTTTCGTTAGAAGGAGACAAGTTATCGAGCAACAATTTTTACAAGCAAAATATAAATTTTTCTGACAACACACCAGTCTATATTAAAAACTATCGCTCACCAGAAATTCACCGACAAGAAATTAATAGTCAAGTTGAAAAATTACTTAACGAAAAAATTATACAACCCTCTGTATCGCCCTATAACGCTCCAATACTATTAGTTCCAAAGAAGTCCACGACAGACATTAAAAAATGGCGTCTAGTCGTTGATTTCAGGCAATTGAATAAAAAGATAGTTGCCGATAAATTCCCTTTACCTAGGATAGACGATATCCTCGATCAACTAGGAAGAGCAAAATACTTTTCAACGTTAGACTTGATGTCGGGTTTCCACCAAGTCGAACTCGACGAGAAATCTAAACAATATACTGCCTTTTCCACACCAACAGGTCATTTTGAATTCAACCGATTACCGTTTGGTCTGAATATATCGCCAAACAGTTTTCAGAGAATGATGACCATTGCTTTGAGCGGATTGCCTCCAGAGAGTGCATTCCTATACATAGATGATATAATTATAGTTGGATGCTCAATTAATCATCATTTGTCAAACCTCGAAAAAGTTTTCGAGAAGTTACGAAAATTTAACTTGAAATTGAACCCTGCAAAATGTAATTTCTTTTGTGCTGATGTAACCTATTTAGGACATCATATTTCCGAACAGGGTATTCAACCAGATAAAAGCAAATATTCTTCTATATTGAATTATCCCGAGCCAAAATGAGCAGATGAAGTAAGAAGATTTGTCGCGTTTTGTAATTATTACAGACGGTTCATCCCTTATTTCGCTGATATTGCAGCTCCTCTAAATGCATTGTTGCGAAAAAATGCAAAATTCGTTTGGTGCGAAAATTGTAAACAATCTTTCAAAACACTCAAAAATAAGCTTCTATCTCCTCAGATTTTGAAATTTCCAGATTTCAACAAAACATTTATTCTCAGCACAGACGCATCCAAAATAGCATGTGGTGCTGTATTGTCACAAAGGTATGGTGATATAGACTTACCAGTCGCATATGCCAGCCGATCATTTACCAAAGGAGAAAGTAACAAGTCGACAATTGAGCAGGAACTTACTGCTATCCACTGGGCTATTATGTATTTTAGACCATACTTGTATGGTAGACAATTCGTGGTTAGAACTGACCACCGCCCACTGGTTTACCTATTCTCAATGACCAACCCTCTTCGAAACTGACTCGAATGAGAGTAGATTTAGAAGAATTCACTTTCAATGTTGAATACGTGACAGGAAAAGAAAATGTCGGGCCTGACGCTTTATCACGTATCAATATAGACTCTGAAAAACTTAAAAATCTGCAAGTATTACCAGTACAAACCAGAGCTATGACTAAAACACTCCAACAAACGACGAATAGAACTCAAACTGCTGATGAGATTGATCACCTCATGGCATATGATTCTATAAACAACATTGACGCATTTAATCTGCCGAAACTTATTTTTTCAGTCCAACAAAACGTGTTATATGCGACAATTTATACCAAAAATGTGAAAAAGGTAATTGTTCAAGCACAATTTCCTTATGCATTGAAACAAATGAACATCAAAAGGTACCTTAACATCATAAATGATAAGGCCAATGAATCACGAATTAAGCAAATAGCAATTGCAAAAGCAGATATGATATTCTCATTAATTGATGCGCAACATTTTAAGAAAATATGCAATGAAGTGCTAACGAACGTTCAAATTATAATATACCAACCAGCACAAATAATTAAAAATGAGAACGAAATTTCAAGGATTATTGAAGAAAACCATGTGACACCCTTAGGAGGACACGTCGGTATAAATAAATTAATCCAAAGATTGAGAAGAAATTTTTATTGGACAAACATGAAGTCCATAATTTCCAAATTCGTAAAATCATGTGTATTCTGTAAGCAGAATAAACACACGATCAAGACCAAAGAACAATTTACCCATACATTTACACCAGAAAGAACATTTCAGACAATTTCAATGGATACAATCGGTCCATTTACTAGATCTATGAAAGGTAATCGATATGCATTGACGATTCAATGTGAATTATCTAAATACGTCATAGTAGCTCCAATAGTCAATAAACAGGCGAATACTCTAGCTAAAGCATTCGTCGAAAATTTAATCTTAAAATATGGTTGCCCTTCCACTATCAAAACGGATATGGGAACCGAATATAAAAACGAAGTATTTCAGCATATGTGCAATTTACTTCAAATAAAGCAAAACTTTTCAACGACATACCATTCCGAAACGATAGGTTTTTTAGAACGAAGCCACAGATGCCTTAACGAATACTTGAGACATTTTATAAACGAACAACATGATGATTGGGATTCATGGTTGTCTTATTACACATTTTATTATAACACAACCCCACATTCGGAACATAAATATTCACCGTTTGAACTAGTTTACGGAAGACAGTTTCAATTTCCTACAAAAATTACAGATAGAATTGATCCTATATATAATACAGATTCATATATTACAGAATTAAAATATAGAATTCAAACAGCATGTGCAAAAGCAAAAACATTATTGGACAAATCAAAAATAAGAAGAACAGAAAATCAATCGCAAACATCAAATCCTCTAGAAACAAAAATAGGAGACATAGTTTGGTTAAAAATCGAAAATCGAAGAAAACTTGATCCCGTATATTCAGGACCATATAAAATCATAAATGTAGAACAACCAAATGTAACAATCGAACATATAATCTCAAAAGATCAACAAAAAGTACATAAGAATAGGCTAATAAAGTAAAAAAAAATATATACAATTAGATACTATATACATAAAAATAATAAGAATATACTAAATACTATTTTTTACCTAATATATACATTATTGAAGAACGGTTAACTACGTACACCATTTTTTCCAAAAGGGGGTAGGTGTGCTGTGTTAGCTATTATCCTTTCCCACGATAAGTCTACATGTAACCTATTAACATTCATTATTTGTAAACCCGAGCTCTTCGCTCTTATTCAAATCATTTCACACTTCCAATCGAACATGAGTCTTAGACATAAATTCCTTACAACATTTTCCAGACAACTTTCCCATCCTCATTTCAATACGACTTCAAGCAATACATTTCACAAGCACTTGGAGTGACAAACCTTACAACATCTTTCCATACCATATTATCCACATCTCATAAATAACATGCACCGTGAGAAGCATGAGTCGATGCAACTCTTAAGCCGAACGTAAACATTGAGCAGGCCAAGAAGTGCAACGTCTCGCATTTCACATATCGTTACTGACCTACATTCTAATTCTTACAAGCAGCACTCACCACGCTCAGGAACTCAAGCGCTCCGCGTTGCGCGCAACTATATCTTTCTCAAATACAAATATATCTTTCTCTTTCCCTTAAGTAGACTAATTATAATCGATTCCTATTGGAACGAAAGCTTAAACGCAATTAGAATAGAACCGATGTATGTTTAAGAAGATAAAGGAAAACCAACTGAAGGTTTCATTATTGTAAACTTAAAATGAAATAAACAGAATTGTTACAACCATCATTGGAGTTAGACTGATTCTCACAAATGCCGAAACCCATCATTCTGATGTATACTTTCGATCGACAATTAGTTTCACTGTAGCTGAGGTGTGTAAATCGGTTAACAAGAAAAATAGTACTTGCATAGCAAAAGACACAATTATGGGTCACTTTTGGCATTCAAGATCATTTAGTTTATAAAACCATCAAAATCCATCACAAAAGTTATTTTATTGTTGTAAAAGCTTGATAATAAGTTATTTTATTAGGTCGTGATGTATTTTCATGCAAAAGTAATAAAAATAGCCTAAATATGGACTGACCCACAATTGTGCACCGCAAAACGGGACATTACTACAATTATGGGTCACTTCACTTATTGCACCAAGCAGAATTATTGTTTTAAGTAACATTTTTAACATTAAATCATTTCAATCGTATGAATAGGGTTACAATTGAGTTATAAAAAATACCACTGCCAATGAAAATTGTTCAGTTTCGTGAGGATAGACGTATTTGCGAAAAGTGACCCATAATTGTAGCTGACCCATGATTGTGGAGGCACTGTATGTGTGTCCAATCACAAATGGTGACTTCTCAACACTGTTAGAAATTTGTAGTTTTAATTATTAGGATTTGTTTGCTTTCGCAATTAGATCTTATCATTCGTAGGGATTTAAACCTACTTGTCAAAAAAGGGGAAGTAAACTCACAACTAACTTAATTGCTAACTTATTGGCTATAAAGAGAGCTTAAATTGTTAATAATTTTATTTGACATAGCTTCTAATGGTTCAACACCAGTAAGTCTATGTAATTCGAGTGTAGCAAACCAAGGAGGACGCTTCAGAATCATTTTCAGAATTTTATTCTGAATCCTTTGGAGCGTTTTCTTCCTTGCTGAACAGCAACTTGACCAGATCGGTACAGCATAAAACATTGCTGGTCTAAAAATTTGTTTTTAAACCAAAAGTTTGTTCTTTAAACAAAGTTTAGAATTCTTGTCAATGAGAGGATATAAATATCTCGTATATTTGATGCACTTGGCTTGTATACACTCATGTGCTCTTTGAAAATAAGTTTTTTATCGTAAATTAGTCTCAAGTACTTAACCTTGTCAAACCAACTTAAAATAACCCCATTCATCTTGACAACGTGAGTATTGTTTGGCTTGAGGAAAGAAGCCCTAGTCTTATGCGGAAAAATTATCATTTGAGTTTTAGAAGCATTGGGAGAGATTTTACAGTTTTGCAAGTAGGAAGAAAAAATATCTAAACTTTTCTGCAATCGACCGCATATGACACGAAGACTTTTTCCTTCTACGGGAATGCTTGTGTCATCGCAGAACAATGACTTTGTGTATCCTGGAGGCAAATCAGGAAGATCTGAAGTGAATATGTTGTACAGGACTGGCCCCAAGACTGAACCTTGAGACACACCTGCTTTGACAGGAAATCTATCAGATTTTGAATTCTGATAGACAACCTGCAGAGTTCGATCAGCAAGATATTTTTTTTTAAATTTTGATTAGGAAAATTGAAAAATTAAAAGTTTGCAATTTCACAATCAAACCTTTATGTCAAACACTGTCGAATGCTTTTTCTATGTCTAAAAGAGCAGCTGCAGTGAAATAACCTCTGATTTGTTAGCTCGTATTATATTAATAACTCTGAGCTGCCCATGGCGGAATCCAAACTGTTCATCTGCAAAAATTGAATTTTCGTTGATGTGTGACATAAATCTGTTAAGAATATTTCTCTCAAACAGTTTACTTATTGAAGAAAGCAAACTGATTGGTCGATAACTTGAAACCTCAGCTGGATTCTTATCCGGCTTTAAAATTGGAGTAATTTATGCATTTTTCCATAATTTGGGAAAATATGCAATTTTGAAGCAGCTATTGAAAACTTTTACAGCAGCTATTGAAAACTTTTACTAAAAATTCCAAAATTTCAGGGAGATGTTTGATTGATATGTCAAAGATTCCATCGGCACCAGGTGCTTTCATATTTTTGAATTTTTTAATAATTGATTTAATTTCATTCAAGTTAGTTTAAATTATTTCTGCAGGACTAAATTCTGGGAAGAAATTAAATTAAACTGACGTGTGACTTCATTTTCAATTGAACTCACAAAATTAAAATTTGAATTATGAACACTCTCAAACTGCTGAGCAAGTTTTTGAGCCTTTTGTTCATAGATACAAGAAAACGTTCACCATTTTTTAAAACTGGAATAGGCTTTGAAGGTTTCTCATGAATCTTCGACAGCTTCCAAAAGGGGTTTGAATAGTTTAACTTTTTCAACTTTAGTCTCATAATTTTGATTTCTCAGAAAAGTAAATCTATGTTTAGTCTCTTTCTGTGAATCTTTATAAATAGTTTTAAAAACAGGGTCATATATACCAAAACACTTTGTAGAAGATCGGAAACCGATAGGTCAATCCATGAGAGCGCCAATAATTTGGTTCCGCTAGATTTCATTCCAGTGTGCAATGAACTATCGAACGGACAATGCGCGTCTGTTTGCTTAAAAAAGTCGGACAATGCAACAGTGGAGCAGGCAACAACGATTCTGTCTCCGCTGAGGTTTACTTCCAACTGATTTCATGAAGGTTGTCATGACTGTCAAGTTTATCCACCATTTTCGCTCGTGGAAAGCAGAAAAGAATGTGTATTGCAAAGTACCTGTTGTTTTGGAAATGTGTGAAATAGTATACACCTTCACGGAATACGATAAGTTAGTCTGACAGTACAGCAACGTTCTGTTACAGCTCAAGGTACGGTGCTGGTCTAACAAGCCAATTGACGTATGTTTAAATGAGCCGTTGGGAGCAAAAGTGGTACATGTGCCATTAAGCAAATTTTTCAGGAGAAGCGATCAACGAAAACACGCGAACAGTAAATTATTTTAAACAATTACCTCTGGTATAACTTATAAGATCTCCGCTTTTCTTTAATATTATGGCATATTATTGCGTTCTGCATCAATTTATACGAAAACCCAAAAAGTAAAAAAATAGCACATGTACCACTTTTGCTCTCAACAGCTCAAATACCGGCTTCAAAGAGTCACTAGGATCGTAGCAATTACCTTGCAATTGTCTTTTTCAGCTGGACACGAAGTTGGTGTTGAATGAACAGGACAGTAGGAGCCACGTATCTCGCATCTTATACTGATCTAAACAAAGCAAGCAACGTCCTGCCAATTCTTTTTACGGGGCGAAATTAAATTAATAGGGGAACCGCTCTTATATTCATTTTTGGCAAGTGCACCAGTTATGGCTATATCGCATGAGCGCAATGATTCATCTCATTGCTCTTATTTGTCCAATTTACTGTCAAATTTTACTATTTTTATTCAAGTAAATGTATTTTTAATTTTACCACTCGATTTAGTCGAGTGGTCGGAAGTTTTACCTTGAGAAAAAAAATAGTAAAACTTGGCGTAATTTGTACATAGAGCGATGAGATGAATATAGGTGTTAAGATGAATATATAAGCGGTTTCCCTACGTACAGAGCCAGTGGTGCTTATAACGGGAGTCACTTCACGGTGAAATATATTTCACTCTCACGCTCACTTCACGTTTTGAGACCTATTCCCGATTCCACCTCACCTCACCTCCGTGGAGTAAGATTGACAGTGAAGTGAAATTGAGAATAGGACAAGTGAAATGAGATTGTTTCCCAGCTCAAAAATGTCTAAGTCCCAGAAAGTCGTTTTTTTCCCTTTTTTAAATAACACCAGATCTTGACGTGTTCTGCATTTCTAAGACATTCGGCAGCAAAAAAAATGTTTTTTTCGGTATCGAAAATTTCCTGAACTAGTTTGCATTTTTTTCATCGGGCAAAAAAATGAAAATTTGGCCGCTTTAAGGCACGGATCAAATTCTGATTCGCTTCGTTACTGAAGAATTAATCCAATATTTACCATTAAATCACAAATCAATCAACATTAAGACTTATGGCATCTTCGTGGAATTATTCCACCGTTCAAAATGCTCGTGAAATAATTCCACGCGAAACGTCGCTTTTTCCGTTCTCACTTCACTGATATGACACTCATAATAACCCAGATTCCACGGCAGATGTCACTTTGCGATGTTTTTCTCACTTACGTGAGTCCGGTAATAGGATTTTGTTCACTTCACTCTGATTTCACCGTGAAGTAACTCCCGTAATAAGCACCAGTGTATTGAACACCCTTCTCCCTTGTAGACTAGCAATATGTAAAAGAACATACGGAAAAGCGATTTCAGAACAGGATTTCTTTCTCATTAAATTGGCACATATTTCTTCTACATTATCATTGAATTTTCTAATCATGACATTTAGTACAGAAAAAGTACTCCTACGGAATGTTCACGTCGTTTCATAATTCAAAAAAAAAAAATAAAAAATAAAAGAAACCATGATAAAAAATCTTCACGGCATTTTTGTGAAACACGGCTACTATGCAATATAGTTTCGTTGGATTTGCAAAATATTCTTAATCATTTGCAGAACATTTTAAGATCTGAGATACAATTTTTTAGATTAACAGTATTTCGTGTGGCACTAGTGTAACTCTGGATGAAATCAATAAAATTTAATAATTAAAGTGTTTAGTTTTAGGATGTTTCGCCAAACAGGATTAAATATTTCATTCAGTTTCTAGCATGAAAAAAGTCAGGAAATTTAAAAGAGCAACATCAAGGATTGAAGAAGCCAATTTACAGTTTATATAAATGTAAAATCAAATATGATAAAAGTGTGTATTATAGTTTGTAGTATTTAGCCCTGGAAAGATACTCTGCTTCAATTTGACTCCTCGCTTTCGGCAATATTGCTTTTTTTCGTCTGATAATGCGTCAGTTTTTTCTTAATTAAAAAAGAAAAGTTTAAATCTAAATTTTAGGTTTTGTTATTTATCGCTGTGTTAACACCGTAATGATAATTCATCGATTATTTATAAAGAAAAAGTTGCATTTTCAATCATTTTAAGGTCGGGAGTCAATTTGACGCATGATTATCGTTTTACGCATATCAAAATATGATTATCTTTTCAGGGTTAGATATCAAATGTGAAATTTTAGTGAAAACTATAAATGAAGCATATTAAAGAAAAACAATCATTCAAATTCAAATTGTGATAAAAAGCAATCTACGAACCTGCCTTGCTTCCTGGATGTGAACCGTTCGACACACAAATAACTATAATTTTGAATCTTGTTTATATGCTTGCGCATATTACAACAGCTGCATCATACTGAAGAAAATGAACCTTAATCCATCATACAAAGAGTCCCTTATTTTAAAGTTTTGGCGTTTGATTGGTTTTAGTTCAGACTCTCAACTTGTGCACGGAAAACTTGTGCCGTTAAGAATCGCGCTATCTTTCAAATTATAAGTTGACTAGCAGTATATAACTCAAGTCATGATGTTTGATGAATTCAATTTATATTAATAAATAAATCATAACGTACTACATTTATTACATGATTTAGATGCCAGTTACTACTTATATACATACCTACAAATGTCTAAAATACTTCATTATAAGGTTCAATCATCAGAGCCTTTCTTATATCATGTTAGTGTGTTATTTATTATTGCAATTCAGTAAGAAGAATTTTAATTGAGTGTAAATATTATCAATTTGCCAAACGTAAGTTGGTATTTTATTTTTGAGCATATATATAAATCTTACTTGAATTACAGTAAGGTAAACATTATTTATCAAAATATGTTGAATGCATTTTTGAGCAAGCCATGAAAATGACTATGTAAAAATTGGTGGGTTTTTTCATATCCTGCACCGTTTGATAGTTTTAAAACATTTTTCAATCATTAAATAAGATTTAGGAGATTAAATAACAAAAATGTATAGTTAATTATGTAAGCCTAAGTCAACGTATGGTTGCATAATAAACAACCAAACTAGCAACCATATTTTTACATGCAGATGTTTGTTCCCATAAAACGTAATGTCACTACCATCATTGGATTTTGTACAGGTTTTATTCACTTGTTAAGCAGCGTTCTAGGATGCTCCAAAGTTACACCTGTTAGATGTAATCGTTTTATTATACTGTTTCAACAAACCGTATGAGCTACTAACTGGAAACAATAGCGACGTTACTACTGTAGGTTATAAAATTTATTGTAGGCTATAAAATATATTATGTGGTTAAACTAAAAATAAAATTTTAATCGTTTGCAAAAGTCTTTAAGATCCACCACAGTAAAGCATTGACAAAGATTAGCAAAGCGAGCCAACAAATCCAAACAAACACTTAAAATACGATGGAACTCTGCATTGTGTTAAGCTTGTTCGTATTCTAAAAAACATTAAACCCACGATTGTGGCATGTGTGCATAAAATATATCAAAAGAATTTCTAAAGTTTTACTCACCTGAACGTGGGAATCACGATTTATTTGGTTTTAATATTGGTTCTATTTAGCAATGATTTCAGGCAATTGCAATGCCAAATGATGAATGAATTAAAAATTGGGCAACGAAAAATAATGTTCTCGAGTATATTAGAAATTTTATTAATATAAAAAGCGTCATTTGGTTTATAGAACATTATATTCTATATAAGTGAATGATAATTTCTAGTTGTATGAAAAATAAAAACGAAATATTTCATGGTCCGGCGAAAAAATGAAGGCGATTGGCAAATAAAATCATTAATATATTTCATTTTTATATGGGGAATTTATAGCTACGATAAAAAAGCAAAATTGGAATTTGTGAAAAAAAAAATAACAAATGATAGTAATACAAAATAGCATAGTGGTTGCGATCCGGAATGAAATTCCATCGGTGTTTTTTTATATTCTAAGGCTCAATCATTAGCAATTAATTTCCTGTTGACCCTTTGGTTAGAAGATAAATATACATTTATATCAAATTTCAATAATGAAATGTCCTGAGTAATTGTTTTATATATTAAATTTTTGCAGTTATCTCCAAGTTTGTTCAGTTCCTTGAATCAACAAAACAAAAACATAGTAAAAAAATATTTAAGAAACCCCGTCATCCTATGTGTTGTATGCCATGTAATTTACAGTTTTCATAAAACAATTCAATACTCAAGAATCTGGTCTCTATGCCACTGTGGTGCTTAATTTTCGGTATTTTTCATATTTTCAAAATAATTGTTTTGATAATTGTTTTACGCATTGATTGCAGCTTATTCATTTCATTTAATTTTTTTTTATGTTGTTGCTTTCTTTTCTTATACTGTTGTTATTTTTCGCCGATGTTTGTGCAATAATTGTAAAATTCATTGTCATTCAAAACTACCAACATATTTTTATGATATAAAAAATATCACGAGAGTTATGATAGATTATTTGCTGTAACGTGTGTTTTCTACCGCAAGGTATTTTTATTATCAAGGATTCTAGTATTCAAAAAGAATTAAAACAAAATAAAAAAAAACAAAAATTTTGATAGGTGTACTTGCAGGTGTGAGTAAAAGTGGCTGTACGCACTCAAGAAATGTGAAAACCCTTTTGTGGGTGACAAACATGAGAATAATTTTCATTCGTGTCGCATTCAGAAGGGTGCCATCCACGAGAATAATGAATAATGGAAAAAATGTCCAAATGATTTCGCTTTTTTCCACGAATAATAGTTTATTAATTTTCACATCCACTGGTGTTAATAATTCAATATTTTTACAAAAACGGTTTGGCCGCACGCCGACCTATGTTGTATATGTTTTACTTTGGTTGGTAATAATTTTCCATTTATCCCGTTTCCTCTTCGAAAAAATCTAATCAGTTTCTATAGATTTAGGTTTTATTCACAATCATGCTCATATTCAGATACACAGTGATTTTATAGTTGTATGAACCCTAATAAGTTAGGTTAAACAAACAAGCCAACTACAATTTGTTAAAAATGCTGTGTTACCTGTGGTGTACTACATGAAATGCAAATGTGGGGGGGCAAACAACAAAATAAACAAATATATTGGTGATAACACAAAGAAATGTCATTATAATTGAAAAATAGTTGCTGAGTAAAGAGATGCGAAACTTGAGCCAACACATCATGTTGTTATTTGGTTAGCTTTCAATGCATTTATATTGTAAGAAAAAATATATGTGAGATTCTTATAAGACGCTCATAAATTATTTGTATTTATTCTCAGTTGCTTGTTCACGACTTACGATTTCAATAAATGTTACCTTTAGCGTTACGTCTTTTTCACGATTACTTATATGTAAGTATGTATATCATTATTTCATTGATTAACATTCATGTTGTAATAAAAATTGCAATTTTAGAACTACTTTACTCTATGGGTTTCTTGTAAGATTTGGACCACTGCGACCATAATTTTGATCTTTTGTGGTAAACTTACTCTATGGGTTACAATATGTAATGTTTCATCCTATTGAGATGAATTCGATTTCGTAAATAATGCAAAGCATCGCACAAAAAATCACTTGAACTATGGTTTAAAAGTTTATTTGGCACGTAATAATGGATGCAGCTCAGCCATAACTTGTTCCTACTCTTTTGTTTCAGAATGATTCATTAAAAGAGTTTTTAATCGATTATAGCAATAGTTTTGTTTCGATAGTTATATGCAAACTATTATGAAATATGATTCGTGTCTTCATAGTTTGAAAATCAACAACTCTTGACATATGTTTTAACAGTTAAAACGCTTTAAAATTATTATCAAATAATTACGATTCCCATGGTCATTTTATCGTTGATTTTGTTTAATTATCTTATTTATCTAATTACGATATCTAGTTTTATGTTTTAATATTAAAATACTTGATATAATCAACATGTAAGCAAAGTAATTTACAAAGAAGTTTTTTAAATTATTCATACGCTTTAACCGGTTGAAGAAATTCAAATTCGCTAAATTATAATACAACATTGTAGAGTAAAACGATGCATTAAACTAATTACCAATGCCTAACATAAACACAGGCTTATACTAGATGCAAGTAAATTTCAGAATTTATATACGCTCAGTGACATATACTTTGCAATTGGCTGGAGAATTGGAACGTCTAACAGCAAATGGAATGATAATACCTAGACCTGTTAAAACTACGCCAATAGAGTTGATAATGATTCCTTCCTCTACTGTTTTAGGATAGCTGTCACTGTAGAAAATAAAACGAAATAAAATGGAAAATATGCAAGAATTATTAACAGTAAAATGCTAGATATAGTTACGGTATCTAGAACATGTAGTACATAATAAGCAACCCGTACTGTCATCAAAAATACAATACAAACTTAGCATAATCCATAACCAACGAATCCGTGTGTTTAATGAAATCGTGATGGGTATTAGCAAATTCTAGAAAATCTATAACGAGCGTCTTAGCAGAGTGATTGAGATCAATCAAAGAAATAGTTATCGGTTTCCGTTATACTCTACTAAATTTTTTGGAAATAAATATTGAAATTCAGTCCGCACTGAACTGCGGACTGAATTTCAATATTTATTTCCAAAAAATTTAGTAGAGTATAACGGAAACCGATAACTATTTCTTTGATTGATATCTATTAGCAAATTGACAATAGTCAAGTCATGCTAATGCACGCAGTCTAGGTAAAAATAATCGCAGAGAAATAGCCTTTCTCTTTGAATTATTTTTTTTCAGTGCTGAAGCTCATTTTTTAGAACCCACGTCATTGCACAGTGGTCTAAACTCGAAAAATCGTGATCGTTTTTGATTTGACTGTGAAATATTGATTTTATGTACCTAGTGTCTTCAGCAAGTTTATTCCATATAACAAGGCCTTTCTTTTGGCGTTTTCGGTTTTTTGATCAATTCCCCTAGTAGTTAGATATGAAAACTATTTTTTATATCTTTCAAAATACCAGATTGCTTTCTTCAGCGAAGTTGTAGGAAAATCTATAAGAAAAAGAATTGCTGTACCCTGTAATCTTTTATCTGTACGTCTGATATGACGAAATGGAGTTTTACGTGGAACACTCCTCAAAATTCCGTTTTTCGTCCATAACTTTTCCTGTAATCGTCGAAACAATTCAAGATGTTCTAAAATTTTGTTCATTCTGCTAAACCTCGCATTTTTGTAAAATATATTGGTTTGATATTTTTATTTGTTGAAAAGGTATTTCTAGTTTTTAGCTGAAAAAAGCCATATTTCGAGTCCATATTTCTCCGAAGATTGCAGATTATTTGCTTGCATTTATAATCCGGTATTTTTTCCACAGGACTTGATATAAATGTACTGAAGCGTTGTGGAGCCATTTTTCAAGCTGTTGCTTCTGGTTAAAAGTTGAACACAGAAAAATTCGATAGATATTGCATCGACACGGCGCGAAAACTAGTGGAGTTATATCCATGGTACTATCTACCTGCGTTAGTACACGAAATACTAATTCACGGTGCACATATTGCTGACCACTTCTTGGTTCCGATAGGACAGCTTTCGGAAGAAGCGCAGGAAGTAATGAGCAAAATTATACGGGAAACACTTGAACATCAAAATATGGCTTTTCTCAGCGAAAAACTAGAAATATCTTTACAACAAGTGAAAATATCAAACCAATATATTCTACAAAAATGCGAGGTTTAGCAGAATGAACAAAATCTTAGAACATCTTGAATTGTTTCGACGATTACAGAAAAAGTTTTGGACAAAAAACTAATTTTGAGGGGTATTTTCCTTTCATTCAATACTCGGTTGGATACAACTAGAAACAGTTGAACTCTTTTGAGTAATGCAGTTCTTTTGACAAACTTTCAAATGTATACAGTCTGGTTTGCTACTATCTGCAACCTTCGGAGAAATATGGACTCAAAATATGGCTATTTTCAGCAAAAAACTAGAAATATCTTTACAACAAATAAAAATATCAAACCAATATATTCTACAAAAATGCGAGGTTTAGCAGAACGAACAAAATTTTAGAACATCTTAAATTGTATCGACGATTACAGAAAAAGTTATGGACGAAAAACTGACTTTGAGAAGTGTTCCTCGTAAACTCTATTTCGTCATATCAGACGTACAGATAGTAGATTACAGTGTTCAGCAATTCTTTTTCTTATAGGTTTTTCTACAACTTTGCTGAAGAATCTGGTATTTTGAAAATTATAAAGAATAGTTTTTATATCTAACTACTAGGGATTGATCAAAAAACTGAAAAGGCCTTGTTATATGGAATAAACTTGCTGAAGACACTGGGCACATAAAATCAATATTTCACAGTAAAATCTAAAACGATCATGATTTTTCGAGCTTAGACCACTGCACAGTGGGGAATCGCTGGCCATCAGCCAAAAAAAAATTTTTCATTAGCTGTTTCATAATATTTTTCCTTTATTGCTATAACATTCAAGTGTCTAAATCCAAAATTTGGACGCAATATCATAAAATCTGAATTTTTTATGACATTTCAAAGCTTGGCGAACTGACGGTTTTTGTCTTTTTCTTGAAAAAAAAGTATATTACTTTGAAACGCTCTGTAGCTTCAATGATAGCTTGGATTTTTTTGACTTCAAAGGAAAAGTTGTTGTAAATATTGTGCAAAACAAACCCTTTTCGTTTGATATTGTAAAATTTGGTCATAGTAGGCCTGACACTATAAAAAAGTAAAAAAACGTGATTTTTTGTAGAAAAGTAGCTTAAAACTTTAGTTGCCGCAGTTTGCCACGGTTGTGACTACATTCAAAATTTAGGTAAAAACGTAAGCTTTCAAATGCATACTGTCCGCTGCTGCGCAAAACTGCGCAAATTGTCACCTTAGTGAAAAAAGCGATAGCAGATTTTTTTAGTTTTTATGTTTGAAGTTGAAATTTCATCCAGGATTAATTTTAATCATAACCATGATACCCCATTGATGAAAATTTATGATATCGTACTCAATCCGTAAGGATAAAATATAAATTTGGGCAAAAATCACAAAATTTATCAATGAGAAGTTATAAAATAAGTGTTAAACAAGAAAACAGTAGACAAATCTGAAATTTTAATTATCTCAAACTTTATCACTTTCTGCAAATTTAAAACAATACTAAAAACATTCAGCTCTTTTCAATTTATGATCATGAAATTCGTGAAACTGATTGAAGTGTCAAATATTAGCAGCAAATTCATACTATCAAACTCCGGCCAACAATAGCCCGTTTGAAGATTGCTTTTGCTTCGCACTCGTTTGCATACAAAAGTAAAGCACACCTTTTGCTTTATGAGAAAAAAACAAAGAACAGTCGTCGCCCTCCGCATCTTTTCGTATTCATTTAGAACGTTGTGTCATTCCAGTGTCTTAGTTTTCAAATTCATAAATTCGTTGAATTTTATTATGGAGCCTTCAACTTCAGCGGCACCACCTAATTCAATGTCTAGTAAGTTGTCAATTCATAGTGTTATACATGTATTTAAATGTCCTCTTTCAACCAAAGAAACCGGATTAGGAAGATAACATATATATGAAACAATGGAACATCGAAAATTACTAGAAGAAATGAAAATTGCAGCGAAAGACATTTTTCCTGCTGATAAGTATAATGAACTTCAAATTTTCTGGAAACAATTCAACACGAGATTTAAGCGATCACAGCGAAAGATGATGATGCTGTTGATGATTTTTTCAATTTGTAATTAGTTTGTATTATATATGTTGTTTTAGTTTATTTAAAAAATATATATATTTAGGCAAAATTTGTTTAGTTCGAGGGGTCGTCCATAAATTACGTTTTTTTTTTTTCAATGGAAGGACGCCCGGTGGCACTACTTGTGGTCAAAGATCATATAATTCTATAAAAAAGGAAAAAAGGGCCAAAAAAATATTAAAATTGGCTTTCGTGCTTTATGGACGGCCCCAAACAAAAAATGGATGCCAAATTCGTGTTCAGCGCCCCAAAATTATGTAAATACCAAGTTTTTGTCGCATATATCGACACTTTTTTTGCTTGGCCAGCCTTTGTATGGAGTCGCCCCACTGTGCACTGTGCATTGTCGGAACCGTTTCATTTAAATAAAAAAGTCATTGATTGGTGCTCATTATAGGCTGGTGGAATCAACAGTTCGTTTTTTTAATGTACCACACCGCAGGAATTTTATGAAGCCTCTGGTTCATTATAACAAACTACAGACGATTGACGACCTAGAAGTTAACATTCGCCATGCTGTCACCAATATAAAGCTTTTATATTTTACGAGACGTCTCTGAACTCTATTCGAGAAAGAAATTTTGACAGAAAGCTCGGAACCGCTGACATACTGCACGCAAAAGCAACATCAGCCGAATCCGTGACACCTGTCAGTTCGTAAAATGGTCTATTGCTGCAAGAAGCAGTGCCTTAGATTATTCGATGCTCATGAACGATGAATGTAGATGAATGAGATGATGAATGAGTAGATGCATTGAATTTTTCGCAGTGTCAGCATTTTTGCTTTTCTGATGCAACATATAGTAACCAATGCTTATTGTGACAATGCAAGAATTTCGTTTACCATATTCAATGACAGAACAGTTTTATTTTCACTATTTTGAAATGATTTTCATTTTTGACCATCAACCAGAGTATTTATTTTTATCTGGTCGATGTTCATCGGTTGTTTGGTATCATGAATATCAACGTTCGCATATGTAGTAGATTATCAATACAAAGAAGGCTGAAAATCGCTTCTTTTGAATGTCATAATAGTGAATATTCTCAGCACTGGCAAGACGTGATCGAAAATTGAGTTTGGACTTGATACGTTTTGTTCATGTTTTACATTCTAAACTTTTTTTTTTTTTTTTTTTTTTTTTTTTTTTTTTTTAGGTACCCGCCACTGTTGTGGCCAATCACCGACGCCCAGGGAGGCGACTCCACACCCAGGACCCTAACTCACGACCTGTTTATTAACGGACCGGCGCCAACGGCTTTACTTCCTCATGCGATGGAAGGCGTGATCCCAGAGATTTTTCGCCTCAGAAAATCTCCCGGTGTCGGCTAGGATTGAATCTAGACCAGTTGGGTTGGTTGTGAGTGGATCACGCCACCTCACAACCATCGACACCTATGTCGGCGGTGGGATTCGAACCCAGGCGTCAAGCGTGGTTGGCGGAGACGTTACCAACCACACTAGGCCCCCGCAACCATCTAACCTTTTGATATTCGTTATTCTTACGATATTTTTTTCTAAATTTATTTTTCAATTTGCCTCCACAAATATATTTTAAACATTTTTCATTATCTTGGAAAAACGTTTTGATGAATCATTTTTCCAGATTTTTCAAATTTCTGGGAATATTTCAAAGTAAATTCATAAACTAACCTTAGTTCGATAATGTAAGATTTATTTTTTTTTGCAAACATATAACTTTATTTTCATTAAAGGCAGACAGTGTATGCAGCTGGGTAAGCGAAATATGAGCGAACTGGAAATATGATACAGATTTGGAAAAATATACCGCATCCAGACAGGACTGACTCTTCTGTGTGTGATGAGACATTCCTTTCAGTTGCATAAATAACGCCTTCACAGCAGTGTGTGTAGTTATGGGTGAGCAATAGAATAAGCCGGCAGTGGAATGTGATACGAATATAGATTGTGGAACAGTAGGGTAGAGCGGGGCTAGTTGGTAATTTTTGGTCAAAATGTTCTTTTACTTTTTGTAGGGAATATTATGGTAAAAATTCAATACCTAAAAATGTTGCGTTGAGTCTGTAGCTTCTAGAAAAAATATGAACAACTCAAAATAGTTTACGATTTTGCGGATATTTTATGTTTTTTTTGCGTTGATGTCAAATTGTCCAACTAGCCCCTCAGGTGGGGTAAGTTGGTCAGGGTGTGGGGTAAATTGACAATTTTTATTTCGGAAGGACAATTCAGTTATCCTTCCTCACTGCATTTGCGGCAGCCTGTAGCGTCTCAGCGGAAGTCAAACCCCCTTCAGTTTGTTGTTTATACGTTCGATTTCCGTTTATATTCTGAGGCATTTAAGAAAGTTTCCTAGTTAGTCGGAGGGGGTTTTCTTAAGGGGTTATATACCTTTTTAATTTAAAAAAAAAATGGATTTTTTTATTGCATCATCTTAAAGTACAACATCTTGAGAACATTTTACAAATTCTCATAAAGATCGTTGAACTATCGTTTTTTAATAAACGAAGTTTACCTTTGCAATAAAAATATTCTAATGCAATTTTCAGCCCATGTTTTGCCTTTCTCCTAGAAAGGTATAGCAATCACTGCAAAAACTAATGGTATGAAAGTGCTCCAAAGGGCCGAATGTCGTATACCACTCGACTAAGTTCGACGAGCTGAGAATTTTCTGTATGTATGTATGTATGTTTGTGTGTATGTGAAACTTTTTTTTCTCACTCATTTTTCTCAGAGATGGCTGGACCGATTTCCATGAAATTAATTGCTAATGAAAGGTCTAGTTGCCCCATAGGTTACTATTGAATTTCATCGTAATCGGATTTTTAGTTTAGAGTTTATGTTTCGAAATGTAAAAATCACGAAACATCAGTATCTCAAAAACTGCACAACCGATTTTCACAAAATTAGTCTCGAACGAAAAGCCTAGTCCCATAGGTTGCTATTGAATTTTATTGTAATCGGTCAGTAACTTTGTCCGTTATTTATGAAAATGTGAAATCACGTTATAAAAGCAAAGCTAATATCAAAGCCTGCTTAAACTCACTCACTTTTCTCAGAGATGATAAGACCGATTTTCACGAAATCAGTTGCAAATGGAAGGTCTGGTGGCCTTATAACACCCTATTGAATTTAATTTTAATCGGATTTTTAGTTTGGGCACCGTGTTTCAAAATATGAGTATCACGAAAATTCGTTATCTTAGTAATTACACAGCCAATTCAAATAAAACTGGTGTCAAACGAATGGGCTGTCTTGAAAATCCTTAACAAATGATTAAACATGTGGTTGAAATTTTTTTAAAAGAAGCGTGTTCCGGAGGCTTTGATACTCACTCATTTTTCTTGGGTTCAGGTGAATCATGTTTGCCTTTCTCCTAGAAAAGTATAGCAATCACCGGCAAAAGCGAAGATATAAAGTGCTCCAAAGGGCTGAATGGCATATATCACTTGACTCATTTGGACGAGCTGAGCCTTTTCTGTATGTGTGTGTGTGTGTGTATGTGCAACATTTTATTCTCACTCACTTTTCTCAGAGATGGCTGGGCTGATTTTCATGAAATTTCTTGCACATGAAAGGTCCTGATGTCCCAAAAAAACCCATGAAATTTTATTGTAATCGGATTTTTAAAATTTGATTTGATTTTAATTATCATTATCTCGAAAACTACATAAGCGATTTGAACAAAATTGATTTCAAATGAACGGGCTACCTGAAATACCTTTAACTTTTGAATTTTATATAGATTGAACTTGTGATTCAAAAGTTATGAAAAGAAACGTGTTCTTAAGACTGTTTAATCTCACTAATGTTTCTTAGAGATGGCTGAACCGATTTTCATAAAATCAGTGACAAATGGAAGGTCTAGTTGCCCCATAGGACCCTATTGATTTGTTTTGCAATCGGACTATTACTATGCCTGCTATGTTTAAAAATGTGAAATCCAGCTTTGAAAAGGAATATATTCCGAAGACTACCTGCACTCACTTTCCAGAGATGGCTCAACCGATTTTCACAAAATCAGAGTCAAATGAAAAGTCTAGAAAAAAAATATTAACCCTCTAGTGCCCAGTGCCGCCTTTAGACGGTCTCCAGTCAAACCTCTAAAAAGCTTCAATAAGAATTTAAAAAATGTTTATAAAGCTTTATAGTGATTTTTTCGAAGTCCGTCTAAAAATTAATTTGGGCACTAGAGGGTTAAGTTCGAATGAAAAAGGCTGGGTCTCACCGCTAGGTGGAATTTTTTTTTCTGGAAAAACGTTCCCGTTTGCACTGAAAATAAAATATCTATAAAAACGATCGTTCAGATACCCAGCACACTTCTAAACTAATGGAATAATATGAGTTTTTTTATTTCAGTTGATCTACTGCATCGCTATCGTAAACACCGCAAACCTCTGCCAAAAAAAGTGTTTCTGGAAAACGGCCATTACTCCCCAAATAGTTGGTATTTCTAATAAACAAACGTGTTTTGTTCTTGTTGAATAACTGAACTTTCAGAAAATTACTATTTTTATGCAATAAAAACGGTGCTACACGCTTAAAAAATCCCAAACTTCGCTCTTTTTTCTCGATCAAAAAGGTATATAACCCTTTAATTCCTTTTTGACATGACAAACACAGGGAAATTTTTTTTTATATTTATTTAAAGGTAAGTTTAGACATAAGAAAATAATGTTGATACAAAAAAAAAACAAAATGCGGACTTATTACGGCTCGCTCGTGTTGGGTTTTTGTGCATAATTACAAAATAAGCTACCTAAGCTATTCATACAAAATAACATTCGGTATGGAATTAATTAAAATATCCCAAGCAGCACCTGCAACATATTTCGAAATGATACTAATCAATGTTTGTTTTTTTTAAACTTTTTAAACGGTGCAAGTAACTTTTCCAGTTGTACTAATGAAATTTAGAAGAATTGAGTAACATTATGTTATTTGCATGTTGCACTCTCGCTATTCATCACTAGTTACTGCTCAATAGTGTTTTGCAACCTGGTTTCATCTGCATATTTCAAGATTCTTTCAAATAACGATAATGTCACATGATGTGGCATACGGTTGTTTCACAGATATTTTATTTCAAGGAATGCAACCGAGCAATTACAAAGGCTAGCAACATCGCTTTATGCCATATTTTCGCTAAAACTATCGCACAGCAAATGGCCATCTTGAATGTAACTGTATAATATATGGCTATTGTTCGAAATATGATTTCGGATGTTGAATTTCGCTCTAATAACAATACACTAACACTAAACATGAGTTTCCGAGCTACCCTTGCCCCAACACATTTTTCACAATTTGGCGTTTAATAAACACTACCCTTGACAAAGTTTTCACAATTTGGCGTATATTTTATAACACTTCACAATTACGAAGTAAAAATATTTGTTGCACGATAAACTTTTGATCGCAGGTAAAATTACGAAGAATAAGTGCAGAAAAATTTCAATTTATTTAAAAGATGCAGGTTCTTTATAATATTATAAGATATCTGCAACTTCGCGATATAAACACCGAAGTGCAATGAGAGTGAGTGTGAACGAAGTTTAATTTTGCTGCTCCTCTCTTCACATTAACGCAACAGCTGTCAATGCTGCTGGTGATTTCTAATAAGAATGTTAGTTGCATATAGGCTCCACCTCTTGCGCTTTTTCAGTTACTTACAAGTTGATTAAAAGTAACGGATGCAATTCTTAACAATTTTTGAATGCTCCATTGACTGTTGCGTTAACTTTATTGCAACAATGAGTGCTGCTTGGGATGTAACTATTACACTAAAGTTATTTTTTTTTCCTCATCTATAGTTTATTTGACACGGCACAAATACAATTCAATGTTTAACGGCGCCAATTATATCTGGTAGCTTACTTTCTAAAGTATCTTAATGACTAAAAGCAAATTTTTTATCCTCGCTGCCGACTACGAGCTGAAACTAAATCTAACTTAAGCTAGAATGTTTTGCATGAAAAGCACTGAATAGTTGTTTGATGGTTTTCCATCGCCATAGGTAAGCAGCATATTGAATATGTTCCGCTGCTGGGCCAAGATATTACGGACTGGCATATTGGGTTGTCTCCCTCGGGGCCTGAGAGTATCGTGCGGGTCTAGTTGCTGTTTCCGGATCCGGGGTCTTAACGTGTTCTTGTCGTTTGGTTGGATGTAGGCGGAAGGGGATTGGACTAAACTGGGGCGTGGATGGATTTCAGGAAAACGTATATAAGGGACATGTAGGATAGGTCACGGCTCGCCAAGACATCACGAACAGGAACAGCCGGCTGCCTACCTTCGGCCTGCAGGGAAGCTACTAATCTAGACCTGGCGTCACGGTGTACAGGGCATGACCAAACAACGTGCTCTATGTCGTGATAACCTTCACCACAGGCACAGATACCACTCTCCCCGAGCCCAACACGACGGAGATGCGCGTCAAATCTATAGTGATTGGACATAAGCCGGGACATCACGCAAATGAAATCCCGACCTACATCCAACCCCTTGAACCACGGGTTCGTCGATACCTTGGGGATTATGGAATGTAACCACCTTCCCAGTTCCCCCTTGGTCCAAGAATTTTGCCAACTGATGATCGTATTCTGACGTACAAATGCGAAAAATTCATTAAAGGCAATTGGTCTTTCATAAATATCACCGTTTGTTGCGCCCACCTTAGCCAAAAAGTCCGCTTTCTCATTACCCGGTATCGAGCAGTGAGAAGGGACCCACGCTAAGGTAATCTGAGTAGATTTTTCGGATAAAGCACTCAGATGTTCCCGTATTTTCCCCAGGAAATACGGAGAGTGCTTAACATCTTTCATCGATCGGAGAGCCTCAATGGAACTGAGACTGTCCGTAAAGATGAAATAATGGTCCGTGGGCATTTTTTCGATAATCCCTAGGGTGTACTGAATTGCAGCCAATTCTGCGACGTAAACAGAAGCAGGATTATCGAGCTTATGGGAGACGGTTAAATTGTTATTGAAGATACCGAAGCCAGTGGACCCATCAAGAAGTGATCCGTCAGTGTAGTACATATTGTCGCAGTTGATGTTTCGATATTTATTGGAAAAAATTTTGGGGATCTGCTGCACGCGTAAATGATCCGAGATTCCACGAGTTTCTTCTATCATGGATGTATCGAAAAACACAGTAGAATCAGAAGTATTTGATAAGTCGACACGATTTGGAATATTCGAAGAAGGGTTAATATTTTGGGACATGTGATTGAAATACAATGTCATAAAACGGGTTTGAGAATTAAGTTCGATTAACCTTTCAAAATTTTCAATCACGGGACGGTTCAAGACCTCACATTTGATAAGAATACGAGAAGACAGGCTCCAGAAGCGGGTTTTCAATGGTAGTACTCCAGCTAAGACCTCCAAACTCATCGTATGGGTCGACTGCATGCAACCTAAGGCGATACGCAAACAACGATATTGTATTCGCTCCAGTTTGATCAAATGTGTGTTTGCTGCGGAGCGGAAGCAGAAACACCCGTACTCAATAACAGACAATATCGTTGTTTGGTAAAGCCTTATAAGGTCTCCTGGGTGGGCTCCCCACCATTGTCCGGTTATTGTACGAAGAAAATTCACTCTTTGTTGACATTTTTTCATCAGATACCTCACGTGACAACCCCAGGTGCCTTTAGAGTCGAACCAGACACCAAGATATTTGTGTACCAAAACCTGAGAAATCGTTTTACCCATTAATTGTGTTTGAAGCTGAGCAGGTTCATGCTTCCTAGAAAAAACTACTATCTCAGTCTTCTCCGGAGAGAATTCGATACCTAGCTGTAAAGCCCAACCAGACAAATTGTCCAAGGTATCTTGCAATGGTCCTTGCAAATCGGCAGCTTTGGCTCCTGTAACAGAGATTACACTGTCGTCTGCAAGTTGTCTTATCGTGCATGAGTTTGCCAGACATTCGTCGATGTCATTTACATAAAAGTTGTAAAGAAGGGGGCTTAAACATGAGCCCTGGGGAAGACCCATGTAGCTAATGCGAAAAGTTGCCAAATCGCCGTGCGTAAAATGCATGTGCTTTTCGGACAACAAATTGTGCAAAAAATTGTTCAAAATTGGAGAAAATCCTTGTCGGTGAAGTTTACCCGAAAGAATGTCAATAGAAACGGAATCAAAAGCCCCCTTAATGTCCAAGAACGCAGACGCCATTTGTTCTTTGCGAGCATACGCCAGCTGAATATCTGTTGAAAGCAACGCAAGACAATCATTCGTCCCTTTGGCACGGCGGAAGCCAAATTGAGTATCTGATAGTAGACCATTTGATTCGACCCAATGGTCTAAACGACGGAGTATCATTTTTTCCATCAATTTCCGGATACAGGATAGCATTGCAACCGGCCTATAAGAGTTGTGATCAGAAGCTGGTTTCCCTGGTTTTTGGATGGCGATCACCTTCACTTGCCTCCAATCCTGCGGTACAATATTTTGCTCCAGGAACTTATTGAACAAGTTCAACAAGCGCCTCTTGGCATTGCCGGGTAGATTCTTCAACAAGTTGAATTTGATTCTATCTAACCCAGGCGCGTTATTGTTACAGGACAGGAGGGCAACTGAAAATTCTGCCATCGTAAAAGGTGATTCAATCGCGTTGTGGCCAGGAGACGCATCGCGAACAATGTTTTGCTCAGGAACAGAGTCCGGACATACTTTCCTGGCAAAATCAAATATCCACCTACTTGAAGACTCCTCGCTTTCGTTGACCGTTACGCGATTCCGCATTCTTCGGGCTGTGTTCCAAAGAGTGCTCATTGATGTCTCCCTCGACGTCTCGTTTACGAACCGACGCCAATATCCGCGTTTCTTTGCCTTAGTCAAGCTTTTAAACTTGGTATCAAGCTCCGAATAACGTTTAAAGTCGTCGGCATCGTCTGTATCCCGGAAGGTCAGATACGCGTCGGATCTTTGCGTGTAGACATCGGAGCACTCTTGGTCCCACCACGGAGTGGGAGGCCGTTCTTTGATCGTTACGCCGGGATATTTCTTCGTTTGGGCTTGCAACGCGGCGTCTAGAATCAAGCCCGCGAGGAGGTTGTATTCTTCAAGTGGTGGATGATGTTGAATCGACTCGACCGCTTTTGAGATCATTTCCTCGTATAACTTCCAATCGACATTCCGTGTGAGGTCATACGGAATGTCAATTGGTCGCATGCGAGTTGACCCGTTATTAATTGAAATAAGAATAGGCAAATGGTCGCTACCGTGAGGATCAAGGATTACCTTCCATGTGCAATCCAACCGTAGCGACGTCGAACATAAGGATAGATCCAAAGCGCTTGGGCGCGCTGGAGGTTTCGGGATACGTGTCATTTCACCGTTGTTTAAAATAGTCATGTCGAAGTCATCGCAAAGGTTATAGATTAAAGAGGAGCGGTTATCATTGTATGAGGAACCCCAAGCCACGCCATGAGAGTTGAAGTCTCCCAAAATCAAACGTGGCGAGGGAAGAAGTTCTATTAAATCAAAGAGCAGCCGTTGCCCAACCTGTGCTCTGGGAGGAATATATATTGAGGCAATACAAAGCTCTTTACCTTGTATTGTCATTTGACATGCGACAACTTCGATGCCTGGAATCGAGGGGAGGTTAATACGATAGAAAGAATAGCACTTTTTAATCCCTAAAAGTACTCCTCCATATGGGGTGTCTCGATCAAGACGAATAAAATTAAAATCATGGAAGTTGAGATCAATATTTGAAGTAAGCCAAGTTTCACAAAGGGAAAATGCATCGCATTTGTTTTTATTTATCAAAACTTTAAACGAATCAATTTTTGGTAAAATACTTCTACAATTCCACTGTGAGACAGAGATAGAATCCTTCATATACGCAGTTGAATTAGGCATCGAAGGATACAATCGCTGCAAGGAGGGGCCATTGGGCAGTCAACTGCTTCAAAAATGATCTAACTGTTGTGAGGAATGCTGTAAGAAAAATTTTAATTGGATCGGGTACATTGAAATTTTCAAAAATCCAGTCCACAATGTCAGAAAATTTCACTAATCCAGAGTTTGTTTCATCAACTGGATGTGCAAAAGGAACAACTGGGGTTTTAGATGTTCCTGGCAGTGCTGGGAACTCCTTCTGGGACTTTAAATTTGCAAGCCCAGGAGGAGTTTGCTTCGGTTTTTCCGCAGCACTGTTTGGTTTGTTCGTACTTTTCATTACACTTTGGGAAATCTTAGGACCTTTACGGGGAAGTTTAGGAGAAGAAACATTTTACCTCTTCCTAGACTCCCCAGGATTGGCATAAGATGTTCCCGCTGATGAATCGTCAGAATCGGTTTCATCAGAGGGCAACAGATCAAAGGGGTTCGATGTTATGGTAGAAGTGGTCACGGTCTTCTTCAGCATCTCAGCGTAAGAACGCTTTGAACGCTCCTTAAGTGACCGCTTGATTTTATCTCTGCGCTGCATGTACACCGGGCATGTGGAGAGCTCATGCTGGTTTTCCCCACAGTGAATACATTTTTCAGCATTAACACTGCAAGAATCTTCCGCATGAGTCTCCCCACACTTGCTACATCGTGCCTTATTGCAGCAGTAGGCGGCTGTGTGGCCTAACTGCTTGCAATTGGTGCAATTCATAACACGGGGTACATACAATCGCACAGGCAGACGAACCCGGTCGATCGAGACGTGGCTAGGGAGTGCAGATCCGGCAAACGTAACGCGAAACGAGTCTGACGGAGTGTAAACTTTTTTACCGCCGACGAGAGACATGGACCGCAATTGCTTACAATCCAAAATCTTCGCCTGTGTTTCGGTATTTTTGAAGCAACCGGTTGCGCTTTTTAGGATACACTCGACAGACAGACTCGAATCGGTTATGACACCGTCGATCTCCACGTCTCGTGCGGGTATGTAGACGCGATACTCGCGTGTGAAGAGCTCAGAGCAAGCGATAGCATTGGCCTGTGCCAGATCACTGACCACGACACGGAGCTTGTTAGGTCGGACCTTGGAAATTTCGGTCACGGCCTTGTACCCCTTCGTCAGGTCTTTAGCAATTTGCAGTATGTTTAAACGCTTTGAATTCACTCCTGCCTTTGGACGAAAATAAACAGTATAGCTGCCCTGTTGAGATCCGTCCGGGTAAAGCCTGGGGCGAGGGGGGACTGGAGAATGAACAGGGGAGGGGGTAACAGAAGGGTCAGGGTCAGGGGGGTTCGGGGATGGTGGCACGGGAGGCGAGGGATCTATATCCATTGCGCTAAATGTAGCGCACTAGCGCCGACAAGAACACGTACCTCTTTACTTCTTCCTTCCAGCAGTGGTTGTCCGATCGTTCGAAGCTGCACCCAAAGCAGCCAGCAGCACCAGTACAGCAGCACCAATACAGCCACCAGCAGTGAGCCGGGTGTGAGATCACTCAGCACAGCGACACGGACTCGACTGTCAACTGATGGGCTTGGATTAAAAACATCTATTCACGGTGCACAGATCAAAACTGCAGCTGGTATTTTGCACCAATACAGCCAAAGTTGTGAGCCGGGTACAGAACGTATCGACACAACTCACAATCTAGTTGGCCTTTAGCGCGAATAATACACTCTTTTGTTTGGCTATTCGTACACACGGACCGGATTGTAATAGAACGACCACTTTGCACGTCCGTTTCTGTCGAGTGTTCGACGCGGAATGAGTACACTAAAGTTATGAATAATTTGAAACTCTCAATTCAAAAGCTTAAGGTGTCCCCTTTGCAATGCTACCACATTGAAATGTTCTGAAGTTGAGTAAAAAAACCCTCGATCTCTAGTCTGAAATTCGCTGAAAAGACAAACAATGCTATAACTTTTAGTATGCTTAATCGATTTTTCTAAAAACTGATATGGTATTCTATCCTATAAAAGAGTACTATATCGGTTTTTGAAACTCAATAACTTTCATAACCGAGAAAAAAAATTTTTTTTGAGGTATAATGCAATAATAAGCCAGTCGTCGTTTATTCGAATTTAGGCTGGGAGAGACCGTTTGAATTAATCACATCTCAAATTTTCGTAATTTATACATGCATTGCACTACTCTCACATGATTTCATTAAAAGAAAAAAAGCGGAAGTCTTATCAAGTAACCTCAACCCTCTAGTGCCCAGTACCGCCTTTAGACACGCTTCAGTTGAACCTCTTAAAAGCTTTAAAGCTAAAGATTCATAGTGTTTTTACCGAGGTCCGTCTGAAACATAACTTGGGCACTAGAGGGTTGGTAGTAGTGTTGATTTTTGTTGTATGGATCCTGAGAGTGGCTTCGCCAATGATGGTGATCGGCGATAAACATTCGATCTTTTTCAGCGTGTGAGTAAACTTCGTCTCTCAGTCGGTTCTAACATTTATCGTACGATATGCCAGTCGAGTGAACCAATTCGGAGATTCGCTGAGATAATTCATTCTCTCTCAGAAATGGAATTTCCAATAGCTCTACAAACCTATGATTCACTCTTCGCTGATAGAATCCAAGTGTCAAAACAAAAGAGAAGAATCGCCAGACGATAATTATCGGAAAAGAGAAGTGATTGCGATCGCTTGAACAGTTATCCCCCTTTTTTCTGAGTCGCAAGTGTTGACAGTAAAATAGGTTTTTCATCGTTTAACAAAATGTTGCTTGCTGTTGTCATTGTCAACTCAATGTTCCTTTGTTCGTCGGTTTTATTTGCATCGAAGGTTTGTTCGCTGATGTATGTTGGCCGATATCGAAGTTACTTTTTAAACAAGCAAAAACCTGCACACATTTGGAAAAAAATCCGCAAATATAAATAGATTCGAAAAAAGTTTGCAAGCTATGCAAAAAGTAACAACAAATGTTTGCCATTTGAAAAACCAACATCGGCCACGGACTCTTAAAATCTGCATTTCACAGACAATTCTGTAAATCTGGTATCCCTGTTTTGTGCTGCCTTTTAGTTGATCTAACGCTTGCAGTTTTTTCCCTCTCTAAGTTTTTGGTTTGCGATACAGTTTTACGATTATCGGGACACTCTCACTCACAAGGTGATTCAAACCAAAGATTATCGTTCCACGGCTCGATCGGATCGGGAAACGATAATGAATTACCGATTGAAACCGATGAGAGAATCGAGAAAGCGTATGAACAAGCGACGATAAACTCGCATACATTTAACAGGCTATAAAGTTCACGGAGTATTCTATCGGCAGTTTATTTGTCGCACAAGTTCTCTTCTCGAGAGACGATACAAAACATCGCGTATTATGCGTGATCAATAGGATTCTCTCATGATAATTCTCTGATACGATTTTAACCATCCTTGGGCTTCGCATAGATCACAAAGCTCTCAAGCAGCCTTCTGAAAAAGACTGTATTTCCGTGACAACAAATTTTAAACTAATTCGACTTTAATTGTATTGCACAGCTCTCCCTGCTCCCCATACGTTCGGTACACAGCCCGATAGCTATTGACGTTAGCGCACACAGACAATCCAGACAGGTTGTTAATTTTCGTCCGGCTGTTCTCAGCGCGAAATCCTTCGGAACAAATCCGAGCGGGCTGTCAGGTGATAATGATTCACCTGACAGCCCGCTCGGTGAAGGCCGATGCTATAATGAAAGCGTAGCAGTGCGAAATACGTTTACCTCTCACGTAGGGAATAATATCAACAATGGGAAAATATATTGAATGGTTTATTCCGTATTTATTACAGCATCGGTCCAAGAAACAGGAGTGCGATATCATCGAGGACAGCTGCAGCCGATCAGCAGCAGTCAACTGCCCAGGCCAAACCAACAGGACATCCTCAAAATGAGCATGGCAGTCTAGATCATGTTCGAAAGAAGAAAATACATGCGCAAGAATGAGATGTCGTGTGCCTGTGTAAATTTTAGCTGTATGTGAGCTTTAATGAAAAGCTTATTCATGAGGCTGTCATAGTATAAGGGGAGCGTAGTCGTCGGTATAGTGTCAGTATAGTCAGTATAGTGCCACTCCGAAGCTTACTCTAGAGCTGCTCTACAGATCGACTTAGGACCCAGTTCAGTTGACAAGAGAAAAACAGCTCTAAGAATCATCATGTTTAAAAAATTGCAGATATCTTATAATGAAACCTTGGCAGCAACTTTTCACAACCGGTATCTTATACTCTTATAGTACAGAATCATGTTGATTTTCGAAGAAATCTATAAGTGTAATCTAAGTTGCAGCATTTTTTTTCATCAGATTTTGGACTGAAAATCTTCGAGGATCTTTTTAAGCCCACTTAATTCTTTTAAAAAAATCTGATATTATGCATAACTTTGTTCTATTACATAAAAACACTGCATGTTTCAGCACGATCGGAAAACTCTGATAACTTTTTAAATTGCTTAAACATATTACTTTTCACGAATAAACGCCCTGTGCAAAATTTTATTGCATGGAAAAGGTGTGGGTATACGGAAATTCGCGAAACTTTCCTCAATTTTCATCATGTAGCAGTTAAATAGTTGTAATAATTATCATATCATATAAATTCTATATAACGACGCATGCGTTTCGTGCAGTATTATGAAAGTTATTGCAATTTGAAAACTTTTCATCTCAACGTTTCATTTATTTTTTTTACAAAATACACCCTAATATAGGTGTAGTCTTACGTCAAAAAGGTTCTATTTTTTTGGAAACAATCTTTCACATTTCTCCAGAGATTTCTCCAGAATTTTTTTTATTGAATTTTTAGTTTCAAATGCTGGTTTTCACATCAACATAAAGTAAAAACTCATTTACTCTTTTATTAAACACTCAATAGGTACTCTAGTAGAGCTTAAAGATGATGCAAATGCAATCAAAAGATGTTTGAGATTCATGAAAGACAGTAACTTGTGTGATCTTATTTGAAATGTTATTTGGTATTACTTTATAAAAATATAATTAAATGTATAATTAGAATTGTAATTAAATATATATACAGTCATGGAGAAAATAATAAACACACTTGCAGTGTTGGATAATTTTTCGTATTTGCGCACTGATTTTAATTGTTGTATGATGTTATGTTACGTCATCATGATCCGCAGACACTTTTTCTAAAAGAGGCACGGAGAAATGACTGGAGAAATTTCTTTGTCGGTGATTCCGAAAGATTTTTGCGTGAGTTAGTGTTTCTAAAGTGGCGACAAAAATAAATACACTATTGAAATATATATACAAAACAATCCAAATTAGCTTTATTTCTCTACATATCGTTGGCAAAGTGACCTTTAACGTTACAAAACTCATATTCAAAATTTTGTGGCTTGTCCTTTGTTTTGTAAAGCCATATTCAATCTTCCGGGTAAGTTTACCTCCAGGTTTTCACGAGTAGAAGCTGAACTAGCATTTAACGCTGCCTGCCCGACGTTCCATAAGTCTGTTTTATTCTTTGGATGGTGCTTTGCAACCTAGACTTTCCCAATCTTCCATAGAATTTCTAAAGGATTCAAATTAAAAGTCTGCGCTGGTCAAACTAATATTTTTTTTTTCGTTTAAAAATCATCTTCGTGTTTTCAATGCTGTATGTTTGGGATCGTTACTCTCCAACGAAGAAGCATGTTTTCTTTGGCATACGGAAGCATTGCGCTACGTGAAACATCTACACAGTCGTTAGTATTCATAGTCTATGTTATAAAATCAATGGGTTCCATACCAGCATCAGAAAACAGTATTACACCGTTTTGTGGTCACTTCCAAATTTTACTACTTTCGTGGTTAATTGTGCGTTGAAGGCAGTATTCACCGGTAATCTCACCAGCTGCTGACCGTCTGAACCAAAAAGGTTAAATTTCGACTCATCCGACCAAAACACGATGTGCCATTTAGTTGCACCCTAGTCTAAAAACTTTTTAGAAAATTCAATTCTTGCCAAAATGTGTCGCTTTTGAAGTAGAATAAAGTTTCCTGTGTACCTAGGTGGTCGATTTTGCTTCCATATGCCGAAGAAAACATGCCACATTGCTGGATCTCTATGCAGTATAACGATCCTAAACATACAGTTTTGAAAACACGGAGATGATTTGCGTGGAGATGCATCTGTTCAATTCAATTGAGGTGTGCGTTGGCAATACCGATTTGAATGAAACTTTGTGAGGTGTTATAATGCTTATTTACGGTAATAAGAGAATTTTCAAAAATATTTTTTCGCCAATCTCATTATCAACAAATGAAAGAAATATAATTCATTCCTAATCCTCCACTGTCGCATATTTTGATCTCAAGATATACATGAAAACGTAGTTTTCTTACCCTAGTTCGAAAATAGCTTTTTGAGTTAAGCCGGTGACCGCCGTTGCGATGGCAAGCATGAATGTGACAACACCAAAGCTGGCATGGATGGGAACCATTGTAGATCTAAATTTATATGTTGCATTTTCACAGCAGAGAAGAATAAGGAAGCTAAAATAGAAAAGCATTATTATTTAATGATTATTTCTTTAAAAGAAGTTTAGGCACATAAACATACATAAACATGAGTTATCGTGATATTATTACTGAATTGAGCCGTTGCGGAACAGAGTGGTCTATGTGCCATCGAGCAAATTTTTCAGGAGAAGCAATTTACGAAAAATCTCTGAATAAAATTCTGTTCAACGGATTCTTTCAAACAAAATCTTCTTATATAAAGGTTATGAAGTTGTTTAACATGGGAATACATAAAATTAACAGTTTCTTTGCGAAAAAAGTGATTTTATCTCACCCATGTACATAGACCACTCTGACTTCATATATATATTCACTGGATTCCTCGAATAGTTTCGGAACAGAGTGGTCTATGTACACAAACCTGGTAAATGACAAAGAAAATGACGGTAATTCGTATAAAATGGCTAGTGTCAAATGTTATATGCTACTTATAGCATGTCACATGTATGATGTCACGTATAAAATTACATGTAACACAACATGTTTCATATTACATAATATTTCACATGTTACATGTTTTGTGTTACATTACGTGTATCATGTTACGTATCCCATGTGACATGTACAAAACAAGTGACCGTTACTTATCACATATAATATGCTACATGTTACTTGTTGCATGATAGTATTACACCCATTTAACGTATGAGGAAAAAAATCCGAACAAACTTTCAATTCCAAATTAAAATCTTGCGCAAGTAATTTTTCTATACTTTTTTGTTTATTCAAGTAATGTAACTCATTAACAAACCTCATAGGAAAAACTCAGCTTCACATCGCGCTGATTTCCTGATCCTCTGGGGTACTTGCTTTATAGCTTCCTGAATTCCGGATGTGTCAAATGTTTTGAGCTCCTTCTTGATTTTTCTATCAAACAATCGACCTTTTTTGCTCTGTAACTTTTATGGTAGACCAGTCGCTTCAAATTTGCACAGAAAGTTTCAATATACTGCAGCTGTGGCACATTTTGAGAATTGTATCCTTTCGGAATAAACCCGATATTGCCTTGCCGGAAATCCGCTGAAGTTGCATTTGCATAGGTTGACAATACAAGGTCTGGCCAAAACACTACTTTGTCATTTTTATGGTACTTATATTTAAAGTTTCAAACCCATTTAATGCAGATACTCATTCAACGTTTTTGAATCAATCGGATATTTATTGATCAGCTCACGATATGATTACGCCGACCGACCAGGCGTTTCCGCTCTCAACTTCGCTCGAACTTTGCTCTCTTGCAAAGTGCATTTTCGTCCGGAAACAGGATTTCTTTTGAAGGTATTTCAATTCTCGAAGAGTTTGTCAATAATGTATATAAATGTTTTTCCTATATCCAAGATCTTAAGAATAGTGGAACACTTCACTTTTAGATTTTTCTTCATTTCGCTCACAAAAATTGCAAATCAATTTACGACGATCTTTTTCCGACCACGCCTTTTTCCCAACTAAGCGTCACTTGACAGAATCGACTAGTCGTGTTACCAGTTATATAAAAGTGGATCTTCATTTTGTGGAAAAGGATTTTTCGATTTGTGCAGCACTTTGGAATCGTAGACCAATTTAAAAGTTGTTCGGATTTTTTTCCTCACATGTTATGTACATAGACTACTCTGTTCCGAAACAGAACAGCCATTCTGTTTTGGACGAAATTTCAACACGGTATAAATCAGCTTTAAAGTTCGATTTTTCGAAATTTTCTTAATTTCCCAACTTTAGTTTCTTGAGTAGATGCGGTTTATGCAAAAAACTCATTTCCGCAAAAAATGGTCTTTAAACCACTCTGTTCCGCAACGGCTCAATTGTGAATTGAAATGATAGGTACGGTAGTTAAAGCAGCACCCCAAAGAATGTTTTTGATTCGAAATGAGTCTCAACTACTTCAAATTCTATTTTAAATGCTTGATATGTTGACAATAGAGATATTTTTCCTATCCTCTTTTGTACCTATACTTATGTACCTTAGGGCGCCAATCATCGTATGAAAAAAAAGTGACCAGAAAATTTCAAAAAAAAAACCTTATACAAAATGTTCACCTGCTCGGAAAAAACACCCTGAGCTCAATCGGACTTAAAATGGGGTGGCGCAAAGCGATTGAAGTTTGGCTTTTTTGAAAACCGAAAAATCACCCAAAGGTGGGTGTGGGGCGGGGTTTCATGAAATTTCGGTTTTCGAAATTTTTTTTTGATGCCAAATGACTTAAATACGCATGAAATGTCGAGAATTGGTGTCATCTGAAAATTTTTTTTTTTTGCAAAAATTTACTCTCTGGGACTTAGTCGTTTTTTCAATTGTGGAAGGCGGAGATCAAAATGTTTTGAATTTATCTTTTGAAATTGATCACTAGTCTCTCGAAATAGCTTGTATAATGATATACACTATAACTAGCATCGAATACACTGTGTTTCATTAGGGTGGTTCATTTATTCGGCAGAGGGTGGTTCATAATATTGTGAAAAATGAGTATAAAATAAAATAGTAGGAGGGTGGTATCCAAGACACGACCGCATAGTTGACGTAGGACTACAATAGTTTTATATATCCCTTTGAAGGTCTGTTTGATTTGAACTCGTTTTACTTTTGGCACGGTTCGATTTTGGCACACATGTGCCAAAAACGAGCGATTATGTCTAATCACATTTCTTAGTTTTCTTGATTATTTCAACCAATTTAAGCTTTTTTTATTTTGGTTCTTTATGTTGCCGAAGCGGATGACTTGAATCGGTAAAACGGTTCCTGGAATATGACGAGAACATGTGCCGATAATGTAATGATCATGGTCTAAGTAGTATTAAGCCTCTAATTACTCAGGTAGTAATATCAAGTATCTAGATCGCCAGCCTCAATTCATCAAGCGACACCTCAAACGACTTGAGCTTGAGCTTGATTGATCACCACCGGTTGCCACTTCGTTACTGACCAGGATCGATTGGAGTTGTAAATCGAATTTAGTGATTACTGCTTGGGATTTAGCTTTTCGATGTGCATCTCCAATAACCCCTGCATGCTGATCAGTACCGACGCCTGCCGGTCCAGAACGTAGATCAAAGGAAGGAAGGAAAAGGGTGTTAATTCGATACTTGTTGTTACTAGAGGCCGGATATACTCCTGCACACTCCACAAGCACCACGGGTATAGGAATTTTGTGTTAGTTGTCTGTCGCGTTTCTTCTCTACATAGGATAAAATTCATGGCGGTATTTATGGGCACTCGTCCACTAAGATATTTTTCGCAAAACTATCTTTGTGTATCTAAGACGTTTTGTTTCATTGATTAAGGATTTTAGGAGTACGACGGGAATAACGAGCTTTGTACTAATAGAGGAACTGACCGACTCTTCCAATTTTGAACGTGCACGCACTTTCCCGAGGTTAGTGGTGCGATCTTCGATATATGAACTCACGAAAGCGCGCCAGGTGCCAACATGTTTGAAACCTTATCATATTTGCAGTGACGGGATACAAGCGAATCGTGGAGGTTAAGTAATTTCGGTTACCTTACGTATCGTACGACTCTACGCGTTTCTGCTCATGAACACCTTAATTTACCCATTCACGAATCAATGAGTAGCTTTATTTCGTAAGACGTTAAACTTTATTCGGAAACTGTAAGCCGACCGCAATTTTAGAGGATATAACATCAACAACACGTTTTTTCTCTTGTAATATAATTTTTTGAGAGTTGGTGCTAAATAGAAAACAACTCGGACGGAACCTCTAAGACCTCCCGAACATCTCACTGTTACACCGTGCGATCATTGAAAGGTAAAGCCGTCGTACTCGAAGAGGCATACTGTGCACAACCACGAGAGTGCGCGCGAAATCCCCGACAGACCGCCTATTGCGAAAACAAGCTCGACGCGTTCACTACTTTAATGAACAAGCTATGTCCCTCATCTAATCTGTAAAATGGCAAAGTTGCATGAATTCGAAGCCTGTGAAACTTGTACAAATGGAACATATGCTAGTTCCAAATTTAATCACAAAATGCCGAACTAATCACGATAAAGATAATGTCGTTGAGGTCGTCACGTCGCCATACATGATTTCAGCGCAACTGAATAACGTTTTTGTATAGTAATATTTATCAAAAGCTAGGGGACTTGTAAGAAAAAAATTAAAATAAATAAATTAACGGCATGCCAAATATTACCGATGCCGGAAGTTTTGGTGATGTCATTTTTAAGTATCACATATCATACGCAGAGAAATGGCAAGTCAGTTTAAGCTAACTTTGTGACACGATAAGTTTCATTTGCATTCTGTTTTTAAATCGAACGATCGAATTCGTATGATCTCTGTTTCTACACCAATATTAAAAGATGTGAAAACATTTTAAAATTAACAAACCGATGTTGTACATTGGGACGTAACTTGTCAATGGGCTTCTTTCGTATAATGCCCGAGTATACGCCAGTAGAAAAAAATAAAAAATTCGATATTTTTCCTTAACCACTAAGATTTTTAAACTCAACTTTGTAAAAATTTCAAAAGCTAGAGAATTCACAAAACACGAACAGTGTCGCGCAGGCACAATAAAATTTTGCCCATTCCCTATACAGCGAAAATGGGTTCCTAAAAGATCTTATTAAATATAAGCTTCACGTCAATAAAACATTAAAAATGAACAGATAAAACTATTCGTCGTCCCACACACGAGTCCCATCGCAGTAATAACTAGTAGCGTAGCGAACATGAACACCACTACCAAAACACCATCATAGCAACCAACCTGTGCATCAGTTTCATGGCGGCTGACAGTTTTTTCGTCAGCCGTCGCAGCAAATTAAAAAATGCAAAGAACGCAAAAGAAAGGCATAGGATACTTAGCTGGTTTTGTCTGTCTCGCTCTCTCTCCTTTATCACTCGCTTGATTATGTTGCCTGTATCTATGTAAACTATAGCGTTTTTCACCCGCTTTTCCGCAAAACACACTTGTGCTATCTTTTTTACACCTATAGTCTCAAACCGCACACATAAATAGGCCCTAAGTTTGATTGTTTGTTTGATGAAATTCAACCATATAATCCACTTAGACGAGGTCCCTCCATCACATTCGTACACGGCACACATAGTTCAACTATAACGTACTATTTTTGCTTTTGCTTTTTGTGAATAACACTGATGAAAAATAAAACTCAAGCGACACCTCAAACGACTTGGAACTAAAACTAGTTCATTGATGGAAATATCTATGAAAAAAAGTCATAACAAGAGAACCGGTCATATTTAGCATGGTTCAATCTTGGCAACGGAAAAATTATGCCGTGCCAAAAT